>NW_024412376.1:103298788-103434272 GCF_014898765.1 Herpailurus yagouaroundi
TTCTACATTATTTTTTTTAAGAAACTACCAAACCATTTTCCAGAGTGATGGTACCATTTCACACTGACACAAGTGAATATGAGAAATCTAGTTTCTCTGCAATCTTACTAGCATTTTGTATTACCACAATTTTTTATTTTAGCTTTTCTAATAGGTTTATAGGAATGCCTCCTTGTGGTTTTAATGTGCATTTTCCTAATGGCTAATGATGTAGAATAATACATTTTTATATGCTTATTTGTCAACTGTACATCCTCCTTAGAGAAACACTTGTTTGTATCTTTGGCCTGATTTCTCTACAGATTGTTGATTTACTTACTTTTGAGTTTTGAGGGGCTTTTATATGTTCTAAATACAAGTCCTTTTGAGATGTGGTTTGCAAATATTTTCCCTAGCCTGCTCTTGTATTTTCATTTTCTTAACAGGGTCTTTCATAGAGCAAAGTTTCATAATTTTGGAAATTCAATGTAGCATTTTTTTTTTCCTTTTTAGAATCATAATTTTGGTATCAATTCTAAGAACTCTTTGCCTAATTCCAGATTCAAAAGATTTTCTCCTGTTTTTTTTTTCTAAAAGTTTTATAGTTTTACATTTAAGTCCATTATGTATTTTAAGTTAAGTGGCAGTTTAGGCATGAGGTTTAGGTTAAAGTTCCTTTTTTTTTTTTTTTTTTGGTCTTTTTGCCTAAGGTTTTTCGATTGCTCTGGTTCACTTGGTAGAAATATGGAAGATAAACGTCATTCTGATGAGGCCTCACGTAGAAATGAAGAACATGCTATTGGAAACTAGAAGAAAAAAAAAACTGGCAAAGAACTTAACCAACTTATTTCCATGTTCAAGTGCTTTGTGGAAGGCAAAACCTGGGAGCAATGTGATTAAATATCTAGCTGAAGCTATTTTTTTTTAATGTTTATTTACAAATAAATAAGAGAAAGAAGAAAGAGAGAGAGAGAATCCCAAGCAGGCTCTGTGCTGTCAGCACAGAGCTGGACCCAGGGCTTTATCTCACAACCATGAGATCATGACCTCAGCAGAAATCAAGAGTTGGACACTTAACCGACTGAGCCATCCAGGTGGCCTTCGCTATTTCTAAACAACGTGTTGAAGGTGCAGCTTGACTCCTCAAGGTTGCTTATAGTAAATGAGAGAAGAGAGGATGTTTTATATACAGAATTGTTAAGCAAAAAGGTAGTTTAAAGATTTGAAAACTTCTCAGCTTATCCATACTGCAAAACCAAGGACACCAAGGGTGTGGCCAAGTGATAGTTTGATGAGAAAATTAGTATAAAACAGCCATCTCACCAGAAGCCAGGAGCTATTCTTAAGACAATGGAAGAAATTCAGAGGTCATCAGAGCTGCCATTCTCAATCACAGGCCCAGAATGCAAGAACCCAGGGGGCAGAGGAGTTTCAAAGGAGAGGTCACTGGAACCTGTGGAACCTCAGCATGTGCCTCCAGATCCTACCTCCTGTTGTGAGTCCCACTCCTTCACTCTAGTATTCTGCAGCTGCCCCAGATGTGTCTCCAGCAGTCCACAGAACAGTGCAAGTCATGGTGGCCACCCCTCCAGAGAGCACAGATAGCACACTTTGGCAGCATCCTTTGGGCACTGTCTCTACCTTCACAAAAAATGCATGGACTTGGAGGACATGGTTGTCCCGACCTGGGTTTTAAAGAGTGGGCCCACCCTGAGCCACAATCATGTGACATCAGGCCAGCAGAACCAGAGTCATTGTGGGGCTGGGGCACAGGCACAGAGCCACTGTGGGTCGATCTCACCAAGCTGTTTGTGTGATATGGCCATGTCAGTGGGACTGGAAGGCATAGCATCAAGCCAAACAGGATTATTCTCAAGGTTTAAGGCTTAATGTTACTTGCCCAGTTAGATTTTGAACTTACTTGGTACCCATTACCCCTTTCTTCTTCCCTATTTCTCCTTTTTGGAATGGGAATGTTCATCCTATGCTTGTCCCACCACTGTTTTGGAAGCACATAACTTATTTGGTTTTACATGTTCATAGCTAGAGAAGAATTTGCTTCAGGATGAATCATACCTTGAGTCTGACTCACATCTGATTTAGATGATGTCTAGATGAAACTGGGAAGCTGGAGTACCTTATTATATCTTGACAAAAGTGGAAGTCTAGGGTCCCCACTTGGCCTTTGCTATTATGGATGGGGTGAGACCACATTCTTTCCTTAGCTGGGATAGAACAGTTCTAATCTAAAAGATTTCTGCCTTCCTTGTCTGTACATTTCTTGGTCCTTTAATTAGAGAGAAGACTTTTGTTGGAGCTATTTTTTCTCTTCTCTCATTTGTGTTCATTGGATCTATGAGGCCAAGAAACAAACGAACAAAAAACAAAACACAAAACTCACCACCATGCACTTCCTTGGGCCCAAGGATTCTTCTTTTGTCTACATTTCAACATCTTCTTATGTTTACTTTATACAAAATGTCCAGGATTTAATTGTTTTTTTGAGAGGAGTAAGGAAAACCACATCTACTCTCTTTCTGGAAGTGAAAGCACAGGCAACGTTTAAGAATCAAATATTGATTTTCTCTTATTGATCAATTTCAAGTTATTATAGGGCTATGAATTCCTTTACCAGATTTATTAGTTCAGTGATACAATGTGAAAATCCCATTAGCCTTTCAAAATTAATCAGGACAGTTGCAAAAATGCAATAATTGCAAATGAGAATGTCATGTTAGTCGGTTTAAACAAATAATATATCATCCTTGTATCTTGAAATTGGGGTAATTTGTTTATCATTTGAGTACTCAATTTTTAAATTGAAAATTAGAAACCAAAATATTATTAATCCGGACCAACTTTCCACAAGAAAAGCAAGATAGAAAATCAAGGCAGAAAATTCTTTATCTAGAACTAATGCCTTTCTTCCCTAAATTCATTATATGCATAATTTAATCAAAATAATATACTCTTTGTATTTGAAGAGCCTGGAAATATAGGTACTGTAAAAATAAATTTTCTCAACTAATTTCACATTTAGATAAATTTTGATACTATGACAATCCGGTGTGCCAGTGAACTTGTACTATCCATTAAAATCCATGGAAAATAAGATTAAGAAAACAAAACCAATACATGTGTCATTTATAACATAGAGGGATGTATTACAAGACTCTGCAACTTTGTAAAATATTCTTCCACAAACCAAATAACTTCTAAACAGAATGTATAATTTCATAGCACTTCTGCAAGTGTTACTCCAGTTTTCCTTAATAATATAAAAAAGTGTTTGGGGCACCTGGGTGGCTCAATTGGTTAAGTATCTAATTTCAGCTAAGGTCATGATCTCAGGGTTCATTAGTTAAAGCCCCACATTGGGCTCTGCACTATTAGTGCTTGGGATCCTTTCACTCTCCCTCTCCCCCTCTGCCCCTTCCTGACTTGCTCTCTCTCTCTCTCTCTGTGTGTCAAAATAAACAAACTTAAAAAAATAATATTAATAAAAAATATGTTCAGAGTCACTTAACAGCCTTCCAAGTACTGTACTATTGAGAGGCTATGTAAGTATACCATCAGGGACCTTCTGTTTTCCTTAATTTCTGAAGGTAAACAAAGTCCATATAAAAAGGTAGAGTGAAAAAAGTATGCCAAGTTATATCATACTGTGTTACTAAAGAGAAAAGACGAAAGACCGTATAGTCTAAAAAAGCATCTACATTTAACATGGTTTGTGTGGATAACACTTACTTACGCCATGGTGTTACCATCATCTTATATCCCCATCTCTACTTTCTTTACATTAATATAGTCGTTCAGCATTTTTCACTTCATATCCTCTACATGATTTATTTCTTGCCTCAGTTGCATGGAAGAGACAATGTACCATAAAGAATGTATGGTATGGATGTATCCATGGATACAAGTCTGGTGAGATCAAGGGTTTGCCTCCTGCTTTTCAGATAACCTTCAGCAACCGGTACAAGCATGCTCATTTCCTTAGATAGAGTGAGACAGATGCAAATAACAACAACAAAAACAACTACTACTACAAAAACAGTGGTTTGCCTGACTTATACGTTTTGTTTCCCAAATTCTAATCAGTGAGCCACCCACCAATAGGAGCATTCCATGGATAGTTTTCTTGGAGGTTAGATGTTTCTAAAATACCTTCTTGATCCTTAAATTGGAAAGTCTCATCCAAAGCAGTATTAGGTCACTAATACAAATGTATTTTATTTCTTTTTTTTTTTTATATATGAAATTTATTGTCAAATTGGTTTCCATACAACACCCAGTGCTCATCCCAAAAGGTGCCCTCCTCAATACCCATCACCCACCCTCTCCTCCCTCCCACCCCCCATCAACCCTCAGTTTGTTCTCAGTTTTTAACAGTCTCTTGTGCTTTGGCTCTCTCCCACTCTAACCTCTTTTTTTTTTTTTCCTTCCCCTCCCCCATGGGTTCCTATTAAGTTTCTCAGGATCCACATAAGAGTGAAACCATATGGTATCTGTCTTTCTCTGTATGGCTTATTTCACTTAGCATCACACTCTCCAGTTCCATCCACGTTGCTACAAAAGGCCATATTTCATTTTTTCTCATTGCCACGTAGTATTCCATTGTGTATATAAACCACAATTTCTTTATCCATTCATCAGTTGATGGACATTTAGGCTCTTTCCACAATTTGGCTATTGTTGAGAGTGCTGCTATGAACATTGGGGTACAAGTGCCCCTATGCATCAGCACTCCTGTATCCCTTGGATAAATTCCTAGCAGTGCTATTGCTGGGTCATAGGGTAGGTCTATTTTTAATTTTCTGAGGAACCTCCACACTGCTTTCCAGAGCGGCTGCACCAATTTGCATTCCCACCAACAGTGCAAGAGGGTTCCCGTTTCTCCACATCCTCTCCAGCATCTATAGTCTCCTGATTTGTTCATTTTGGCCACTCTGACTGGCGTGAGGTGATACCTGAGTGTGGTTTTGATTTGTATTTCCCTGATAAGGAGTGACGCTGAACATCTTTTCATGTGACTGTTGGCCATCCGGATGTCTTCTTTAGAGAAGTGTCTATTCATGTTTTCTGCCCATTTCTTCACTGGGTTATTTGTTTTTTGGGTGTGGAGTTTGGTGAGTTCTTTATAGATTTTGGATACTAGCCCTTTGTCTGATATGTCATTTCATTGCTACAAAAGGCCATTCCGTTGGTTGCCTTTTAGTTTTGTTGGTTGTTTCCTTTGCTGTGCAGAAGCTTTTTATCTTCATAAGGTCCCAGTAATTCACTTTTGCTTTGAATTCCCTTGCCTTTGGGGATGTGTCGAGTAAGAGATTGCTACGGCTGAGGTCAGAGAAGTGTTTTCCTGCTTTCTCCTCTAAGGTTTTGATGGTTTCCTGTCTCACATTCAGGTCCTTGATCCATTTTGAGTTTATTTTTGTGAATGGTGTGAGAAAGTGGTCTAGTTTCAACCTTCTGCATGTTGCTGTCCAGTTCTCCCAGCACCATTTGTTAAAGAGACTGTCTTTTTTCCATTGGATGTTCTTTCCTGCTTTGTCAAAGATGAGTTGGCCATACGTTTGTGGGTCTAGTTCTGGGGTTTCTATTCTATTCCATTGGTCTATGTGTCTGTTTTTGTGCCAATACCATGCTGTCTTGATGATGACAGCTTTGTAGTAGAGGCTAAAGTCTGGGATTGTGATGCCTCCTGCTTTGGTCTTCTTCTTCAAAATTACTTTGGCTATTCGGGGCCTTTTGTGGTTCCATATGCATTTTAGGATTGCTTGTTTGAGAAGAATGCTGGTGCAATTTTGATTGGGATTGCATTGAATGTGTAGATAGCTTTGGGTAGTATTGACATTTTGACAATATTTATTCTTCCAATCCATGAGCAGGGAATGTCTTTCCATTTCTTTAAATCTTCTTCAATTACCTTCATAAGCTTTCTATAGTTTTCAGCATACAGATATTTTACATCTTTGGTTAGACTTATTCCTAGGTATTTTATGCTTCTTGGTGCAATTGTGAATGGGATCAGTTTCTTTATTTGTCTTTCTGTTGCTTCATTATTAGTGTATAAGAATGCAACTGATTTCTGTACATTGATTTTGTATCCTGCCACTTTGCTGAATTCATGTATCAGTTCTAGCAGACTTTTGGTGGAGTCTATCGGATTTTCCATGTATAATATCATGTCATCTGCAAAAAGCGAAAGCTTGACTTCATCTTTGCCAATTTTGATGCCTTTGATTTCCTTTTGTTGTCTGATTGCTGATGCTAGAACTTCCAGCACTATGTTAAACAACAGCGGTGAGAGTGGGCATCCCTGTCGTGTTCCTGATCTCAGGGAAAAAGCTCTCAGTTTTTCCCCGTTGAGGATGATGTTAGCTGTGGGCTTTTCATAAATGGCTTTTATGATCTTTAAGTATGTTCCTTCTATCCCGACTTTCTCAAGGGTTTTTATTAAGAAAGGGTGCTGGATTTTGTCAAAGGCCTTTTCTGCATCGATTGACAGGATCATAAGGTTCTTCTCTTTTTTTTTTGTTAATGTGATGTATCACGTTGATTGATTTGCGAATGTTGAACCAGCCCTGCATCCCAGGAATGAATCCCACTTGATCATGGTGAATAATTCTTTTTATATGCTGTTGAATTCGATTTGCTAGTATCTTATTGAGAATTTTTGCATCCATATTCATCAGGGATATTGGCCTGTAGTTTTTTTTTACTGGGTCTCTGTCTGGTTTAGGAATCAAAGTAATACTGGCTTCATAGAATGAGTCTGGAAGTTTTCCTTCCCTTTCTATTTCTTGGAATAGCTTGAGAAGGATAGGTATTATCTCTGCTTTAAACGTCTGGTAGAACTCCCCTGGGAAGCCATCTGGTCCTGGACTCTTATTTGTTGGGAGATTTTTGATAACCGATTCAATTTCTTCGCTGGTGATGGGTCTGTTCAAGCTTTCTATTTCCTCCTGATTGAGTTTTGGAAGCATGTGGGTGTTCAGGAATTTGTCCATTTCTTCCAGGTTGTCCAATTTGTTGGCATATAATTTTTCATAGTATTCCCTGATAATTGTTTGTATCTCTGAGGGATTGGTTGTAATAATTCCATTTTCATTCATGATTTTATCTATTTGGGTCATCTGCCTTTTCTTTTTGAGAAGCCTGGCTAGAGGTTTGTCAACTTTGTTTATTTTTTCAAAAAACCAACTCTTGGTTTCGTTGATCTGCTCTACAGTTTTTTTAGATTCTATATTGTTTATTTCTGCTCTGATCTTTATTATTTCTCTTCTTCTGCTGGGTTTAGGCTGCCTTTGCTGTTCTGCTTCTATTTCCTTTAGGTGTGCTGTTAGATTTTGTATTTGGGATTTTTCTGGTTTCTTGAGATAGGCCTGGATTGCAATGTATTTTCCTCTCATGACTGCCTTCGCTGCATCCCAAAGTATTTGGATTGTTGTATTTTCATTTTCGTTTGTTTCCATATATTTTTTTAATTTCTTCTCTAATTGCCTGGTTGACCCACTCATTCTTTAGTAGGGTGGTCTTTAACCTCCATGCTTTTGGAGGTTTTCCAGACTTTTTCCTGTGGTTGATTTCAAGCTTCATAGAATTGTGGTCTGAAAGTATGCATGGTATAATTTCAATTATTGTAAACTTATGAAGGGCTGTTTTGTGACCCAGAATATGATCTATCTTGGAGAATGTTCCATGTGCACTCGAGAAGAAAGTATATTCTGTTGCTTTGGGATGCAGAGTTCTAAATATATCTGTCAAGTCCATCTGCTCCAATGTTTCATTCAGGGCCCTTGTTTCTTTATTGACCGTGTGTCTAGATGATCTATCCATTTCTGTAAGTGGGGTGTTAAAGTCCCCTGCAATTACCACATTCTTATCAATAAGGTTGCTTATGTTTATGAGTAATTGTTTTATATATTTGGAGGCTCCGGTATTCGGCTCATAGACATTTATAATTGTTAGCTCTTCCTGATGGATAGACCCTGTCACTATTATATAATGTCCTTTTTCATCTCTTGTTACAGACTTTAATTTCAAGTCTAGTTTGTCTGATATAAGTATGGCTACTCCAGCTTTCTTTTGGCTTCCAGTAGCATGATAAATAGTTCTCCATCCCCTCACTCTCAATCTAAAGGTGTCCTCAGGTCTAAAATGAGTCTCTTGTAGACAGCAAATAGATGGGTCTTGTTTTTTTATCCATTCTGATACCCTATGTCTTTTGGTTGGCGCATTTAATCCATTTACATTCATTGTTATTATAGAAAGATACGGGTTTAGAGTCGTTGTGCTGTCTGTATGTTTTATGCTTGTAGTGATGTCTCTGGTACTTTGTCTCACAGGGTCCCCCTTAGGATCTCTTGTAGGGCTGGTTTAGTGGTGACAAATTCCTTCAGTTTTTGTTTGTTTGGGAAGACCTTTATCTCTCCTTCTATTCTAAATGACAGACTTGCTGGATAAAGGATTCTCGGCTGCATATTTTTTCTGTCTAGCACACTGAAAATCTCATGCCAATTCTTTCTGGCCTGCCAAGTTTCAAAAGAGAGATCAGTCACGAGTCTTATAGGTCTCCCTTTATAGGTGAGCGCACGTTTACCCCTTGTTGCTTTCACAATTTTCTCTTTATCCATGTATTTTGCCAGTTTCACTATGATATGTCGTGCAGAAGATCGATTCAAGTTACGCCTGAAGGGAGTTCTCTGTGCCTCTTGGATTTCAATGCCTTTTTCCTTCCCCAGTTCAGGGAAGTTCTCAGCTATTATTTCTTCAAGTACCCCTTCAGTACCTTTCCC
This sequence comes from Herpailurus yagouaroundi, assembly GCF_014898765.1. NCBI lineage: Eukaryota > Metazoa > Chordata > Mammalia > Carnivora > Felidae > Herpailurus > Herpailurus yagouaroundi. The sequence continues at coordinate 103,307,566 of NW_024412376.1, forward strand.
TCTCTCTTCCTCCTCTGGGATACCAATGATGGGTATATTATTTCTTTTTAGTGTATCACTTAGTTCTCTAATTTTCCCCTCATACTCCTGGATTTTTTTATCTCTCTTTTTCTCAGCTTCCTCTTTTTCCATAACTTTATCTTCTAGTTCACCTATTCTCTCCTCTGCCTCTTCAATCCGAGCTGTGGTGGTTTCCATTTTGTTATGCATTTCGTTTAAAGCGTTTTTCAGCTCCTCGTGACTGTTCCTTAGTCCCTTGATCTCTGTAGCAAGAGATTCTCTGCTGTCCTCTATACTGTTTTCAAGCCCAGCGATTAATTTTATGACTATTATTCTAAATTCACTTTCTGTTATATTATTTAAATCCTTTTTGATCAGTTCATTAGCTGTTGTTATTTCCTGGAGATTCTTCTGAGGGGAATTCTTCCGCTTGGTCATTTTGGATAGTCCCTGGTGTGGTGAGGACCTGCAGGGCACTTCCCCTGTGCTGTGGTGTATAACTGGAGTTGGTGGGCGGAGCCGCAGTCAGACCTGATGTCTGCCCCCAGCCCACCTCTGGGGCCACAGTCAGACTGGTGTGTGCCTTCTCTTCCCCTCTCCTAGGGGCGGGATTCACTGTGGGGTGGCGTGGCCCATCTGGGCTGCTTGCACACTGCCAAGCTTGTGATGCTGGGGATCTGGCGTATTAGCTGGGGTGGGTAGGCAAGGTGCACAGGGGCAGGAGGGGCAGGCTTAGCTCGCTTCTCCTTAGGTGATCCACTTCAGGAGGGGCCCCGTGGCAGCGGGAGGGAGTCAGATCCGCTGCCGGAGGTTTGGCTCTGCAGAAGCGCAGAGTTGGGTGTTTGCGCGGAGCGAGCAAGTTCCCTGGCAGGAACTGGTTCTCTTTGGGATTTTGGCTGGGGGATGGGCAGGGGAGATGGCGCTGGCGAGCGCCTTTGTTCCCCACCAAACTGAGCTCTGTCGTCCGGGGGCTCAACAGCTCTCCTTCCCTTTGTCCTCCAGCCTTCCCGCTTTGTGAGCAGAGCTGTTAACTTATGACCTCCCAGACGCTAAGTCGCGCTTGCTGTCGGAACACAGTCCGTCAGGCCCCTCCGCTTTTTGCAAGCCAGACTCGGGGGCTCTGCTTGGCCGGCGAGCCGCCCCTCCGCCCCGGCTCCCTCCCGCCAGTCCGTGGAGCGCGCACCGCCTCGCCGCCCTTCCTACCCTCTTCCGTGGGCCTCTCGTCTGCGCTTGGCTCCGGCGACTCCGTTCTGCTAATCTCTGGCGGTTTTCTGGGTTATTTAGGCAGGTGTAGGTGGAATCTAAGTGATCAGCAGGATGCGCGGTGAGCCCAGCGTCCTCCTACGCCGCCATCTTCCCTCCTATCTCAATAAAAAACCTTTCATGTATTTTATTTCTTATGTAGCATGAAATGGGTAGCTCATGGAAGTCTTTTATGGTGACAAAATGGTTTCTTGCCTAGGAGAAAAAAGAAAACTATTGGCCTGGGTTCACAAGGATAATCTTTAAATATAGTTTTATCTGTGTATGGCTTAGAAGGTGTGATCTTCTCCAATGTGTGCAATCCCCTTGTTGATGTCAATGAGAAATCCTCTTCTCATGTTGCATCATCTCCTCTATAACCTTATTAAAAATTCACATTCCTAGGTGTAGAAGTTGGATGTCCAATCCTCAGCTACTTGGCTCTTCATTTGTTCTTCCTTATGCATTTCATTTTCATAAGGTAGACACATTCTGTTTCTTAGAATGATGCTTGTCCTCTCTTCTCCTTATAGACAACTCCTGGAAGAGAATTGTTATAGACTGGATGTCTGTTATCCCCCACTCCACCACCATCACCAAATTCATGTGTTGAAACCTAATCCCCTGTGGGATGATATTTGGACATGAGGCCTCTGGGAAGTGATTGAGTCATGAAGGTGGAGACCTCATACCTAGGGTTAGCACACTTATAATAGCAGCCCCAGAGAAAGCCCTCCCAACTTTTTTCCCTGGGAGATTAAAGTGTTTAAGAAGCAGACCTTCACCAGACAGTGAATCTGTCAGTGCCCTGAGCTTTGACTCCCCAGCCTCCAGGATTGTGAGAAATAAATATTTGTTGTTTATAAGCCACATAGTCTGTGGTATTTTGTTACAGTAGCCTGAATAAACTAAGACAAAATAGACACTGGAGAAATGTTTGTTAAATTGAACTATATTGAGAACCACAGTAGTTATAGGAGGGTATCATGAGTATTTCAAAATGACTATGTTAAACACAAAATAAACTACAAAACGACTCTCATGCCTCAATCTATTTCTCCGTTATACTCATCTCTCCCTCTCACCAAAATATTTTGGAAATGAGACAGTTCAGATATCTATTATGAAATAAGTACAGGAAACCTCATTTAAAATGAAGTCAGGAAGCAGCACCTGGGTGGCTTAGTCGGTTTAGCATCTGATTCTTGATTTAGGCTCAGGTCATGATCTCACAGTTTGTGAGTTTGAGACCCAAATTAGGCTCTGCACTGACATATCAGAGACTGCTTGGGATTCTCTCTTTCTCTCTCTCTCCCTTTCTCTCTCCTCCTCCCCTGCTCTCTTTCTGTCTGTCTGTCTGTCTCTTTCTCTCTCTTTCTCTCAATAAACTTAAAAGAATAAATAAAAATAAAATGGAGTCAGGAAGCCCTGAAGGGGGTGCTCTTTCCCACATACCACTGTACCATTGGTTGCAGCCGTTGCAGCCTACTTAGCCAGTAGAAAGAAGGAAGATGAAAATTATCCTGACAAAAGAAGACATTTTTCACATAGGAATTTCATCTCCTGCTTTTAAGAAAAAGAAGGAAGATCTCACCCTGCCCCAGCAACAAAACACTAACCACTGCTTACAGTCAATGAGAAAGTGCCACAATGTCATACTCCTATTTTTCTTCAATCAAACTTTTGTTTAAAACAACCCTCCCCAATTCTTCCTAAAATCTAAGAAAAGCTAACCTTCCCTTTGTCTCTTTGGACTTGTCTATGATTCTCCATAGTTTGCGTGTCCCAAATTGTTTCTCTGCTACTTTTTTTTTTAATTTTTAAAAATACATTTATTTTATAAATTAAAAATGCACATGGTGAAGTAAATTCTAAAAACATGCAGAAAGCACAAAATAAAAGATAAAGGTCTCTTCTCTCTCTATTTCTACAGGACACTGATAAACTTTCTCTTTTTTTATTATTATTTTTTTAATTGAAATCCAACTTAGTTAATTTATAGTGTAATAATAATTTCAGGAATAGAACTTAGTGACTTATCACTTACATATAACACCCAGTGCTCATCCCAACAAGTGTCCTCCTTAATGCCTCTCACTCTTAAGCCCTTTCACCTGACCCAACACCCCACCAGCAACATTTAGTTTGTTCTCTGTACTTAAGAATCTCTCATGGTTTGTCTCCCTCTCTGTTTTCATATTATTTTTGCTTCCCTTCCCTTATGTCCATCTGTTTTGTATCTTAAATTCTACCTATGAGTGAAATCATATGATGTTTGTCTTTCTCCTACTGATTTATTTCGCTTAGCATAATACAGTCTAGTTTTATCCACGTTGCAAATGGCAATATTTCAATCTTTTTAATTACCAAGTAGTATTCTATAAAGATGTTCATCTTCCTTATCCATTCATCAGTCAGTGGACATTTGGGCTCTTTCCATAATTTGGCTATTGTTGGTAGTGCTGCTATAAACATTGGGGTGCATGTGCCCCTTTGAATCAGCACTCCTGTATCCTTTGGATAAATACCTAGTATTACAATTGCTGGGTCATAGGGCACTTCTATTTTAATGTTTTGAGGAACCTCCATACTGTTTTCCAGAGTGGCTGCACCAATTTGCATTCTCACCAGCAGTGCAAAAGGGTTCCTCTCCCTCTGTATCCTTGCCAACATCTGTCATTGCCTGAGTTGTTAATTTTAGCCATTCTGACAGGTATGAGGTGGTATCTCATTGTGGTTTTGATTTGTATTTCCCTGATGATGAGTGGTGTTGAGCATTATTTCATGTGTCTGTTTGCCATCTGGATGTTTTCTTTGAAATAGTGTCTATTCATGTCTTTTGCTCAGTTCTTCGCCGGATTATTTGTTTTTTGGGTGTTGAGTTTGATAAGTTCTTTATAGATTTTGGATATAACCCTTTATGTAATATGTTTTTTGCAACTATCTTCTCCCATTCTATCAGTTGTCTTTTAGTTTTGTTGATTGTTTCCTTTGCTGTTCAGAAGTTTTTTGTTTTTTGTTTTTTGTTTTTATCTTGATGAGGTCTCAAATAGCTCATTTTTGCTTTTGTTTCCCTTGCCTCCAGAGACATGTCAAGTATGAAGTTGTTGTGGCTGAGGTCAAAGACGTTATTGTCTGTTTTCTCCTCTAGGATTTGGATGGCTTCCTATCTTACGTTTAGGTCTTCTGTCCATTTTGAGTTTATTTTGTGTATGGTGTAAGAAAGTGGTCCAGGTTCATTCTTCTGCATTTTGCTGTCCAGTTTTCCCAGCACCGTTTGCTAAACTGACTGTCTGTTTTCCATTGAATATTCTTTCCTGCTTTGTCGAAGATTAGTTGGCCATACATTTGTGGGTCCATTTCTGGGTCCTTTATTCTGTTCCATTGATCTATGTGTTTGTTTTTGTGCCAGTACTGTACTTTCCTGATGACTACAAATGTGTATAATGTAGCTGGAAGTCTGGGATTGTGATGCTTCCAGCTTTGCTTCCCCCCCCCCCCCCAAGATTGCTTTGGCTATTTGCGGTCTTTTCTGGTTCCATACAAATTTTAGGTTTGTTCTAGTTCTGTGAAGAATGCTGGTGTTATTTTGATAGGGATTGCACCGCTATTTTTGAATTAATCCATTTTGCTAGTAAAGTAACTGGCTATTTTATTTTTAAGGTTGATATAACAAACATCATATACCTATAAATTTTCAATTTCCTTTCATTATGGAGAAATGAAGCCAAAGCAAATAATTGGCAGCATCTTTTAACCTGCTACTTTCTTTTTTTTTTTTAATTTTTTATTTTGAGAGAAAGAGAGCCCACACATGCAAGCAGGAGAGGGGTATAGGGAGAGGAAGGGAGAGAATCTTAAGCAGGCTCCATACCCAGCTGGGAGCCCAAGGCAAGGCTGAAGCAGGGACTTCAGGGCCTGACCCAGGGCTGGATGAGGGGTAACACAGGGCTTGATCCTACAACCCTAGGATCATAACCTGAGCTGAAATCAAGAGTCCCATACTTAACTGACTGAGCCATGCAGGTGCCCCTTAACTTGCTACTTTCTAAATTCTTTGTTATTTCTATACGTCTATAGTTAATAATGTAATAAAATTACAGTATCTTAAGGAAGGAAAAGATATGTCATGATTCAAGCTAGCAATGTTGTAGAGGGTAAGATGTCCCCAAACTTAGCCCTCACTGATTATTCTAAGCACATCAGTGATCGTATGTAAATGGCCTTGTGGACTCCAATACTTGGAGGTAACAAAAACATAAACCTTCAGTTTAGGTGTTTTGTTGTAGCCTATACTTCCTATGTATGAGAAGAAAAACATCTTTTTTACTCTGAATAGATTCACTTTCTTCCTTTCTTTGACATTTTGTTAGTAAAAGACATTTAACTCAACAAAGGAATATGCCTACTACTATTATACTGAATTAATAATTTTTTTCTAGACCAAAATGAATTGTGCATCCAATTCTCCTCAAAGTTTCATGCTTATTTCAATGTTTGTCACTCTAAGTGAGACTGCTTGTCAACACTAACTTCTGCTTCCTAAACAAGAGCACTAAGATGCTCATTTATGGTTGAAATTTTGGATTTCTGAGCTGTCGTCTTCCCTCAACCCCTACTCTCCAACACAGAACATGCCTGACATCAGACCCTTACTCCTGAGCCTTTTCCCACCTCATTCACCTGACAGCCTTCTCCACAACAGACATCTTATCAGACGTGACTGATTGCTGTAATCTGTACTCTGGGCAGCCATTAAGCAAATTACCTGAATCATTGCAAGGATTAGTCTCATTAACACATGATTAGCATCAAATTAAAATAATGAGTGTTTAACTTCTGATGTCTTCCAGTTGTTTGAACAGCTTGATCAGCCACACCAGGCTGGCAGGGAGGTGGGGGTGTCAAAGAACGATAGGAAAAAAGGGAGGCTGCACTGTGCAAGACGTAGTACAGCTAGCCAGCAGAATGAAGTGAGATCAGACCCAAACTATTTGGTTGAAAGGTTTCTTCCAAACAGCAAGATGCTGCGTCCAAACAGAGGTCTCTCTCTCCCATTGGCATTGCCAGCCATTCATCTGGAGCAAGGCTTTACATACTAATGGTACACCACCTTACCCCCTGCCACATCCTGGATGTCGTTTCCGTAGGGCTCCCCTGGCTCAGAAAGGATGAAATGCAGTTTTTCTTCTTCCTTTTCTAAATTTTATCAGACTGAAGAATAAGACCCCTAAAGTAGTGAAGAGATAATGGTAGAATGAAGATCCAAACACAGTTTTCACATTTTTCCTTGGAAATGACTAACCAAATATCCAGACAAGAGAAAGCTTGCATCGTCTCTGGAAACTATGAAGAGTATCACTTACATGGAAGAAAATAAAAAGAATCACTGGTAGCTCTTATTTTCACATGTAAGATTTGTTGGAGGCCTAGAGCACCAACTCACTGTTTCCCTACCTATGGTAGATCAGCATTTGAGGAAAGTAGGTAGGTTACAGTGGCCTTTCAATTCCAAGACTAATGGCAACTTATCTGTCAGATAGATGAGCAAGACAACCAGAGAGTCTGCATGGTCATTAGGCTTCCAGCATGAGCAAGTGTATGAAACAAGTAAAGAGCTGTTGTGATAAGTTCCTCTACGATCCCCATGAAGATTAATACGAAGAGTGCAATATTGTGAAAGGAACTGAAGGAATCCTGAATGTGTCACCCTAGGGCGTGCCTCTTTGACATAAATAAAAATTATTTAGAGCTAAAGTCAATTTAAAAAGCAACTAATGCAGGAAAACCTATCCCTATCGTACCCCTTTTATGCCTTTAGATAAGATATAAGTTTTTCTTTACTGAGGAGGACTTGAATTTTAGCCCAGAGACGACACCAGAGAAATCCGCAAACAAATCTTACTTCGTCAGTGTCATCCCATATATTTACCTTCCCATGGTTTGCTGCCCATAGAAGACTAAAACCACTTTCCTTTGCCTTGTCATTTCTCTATAAATGCATGGTTTTGTATTGAAGATTCTACATAAGATGGAATTCTAAGCCACTTCTTTGAGTTACCTCTGGGTACTGCATGTGTTACGTGCATGTGTTACATGCATGATACACATTAATAAGATTTTTTTTTCTTGTTAATCTGTCTTTTGTTACACAAACCCTAGTCCAGGCCCTAAGATAAGTAGAGGTATTTTTTTTTCTTTCCCTACAGAACAATCAGGAAAAAGTGAGAAGACAAAAACCACTACTGTTAATGTAAACACCTGCAGTTAGGTGTACATTTCTCAGTCATTTGGCCATGGGCCCATGAACCATGAAGAGAAAAAAAAGCAGCATGAATTCAGATAATCTATTTTCTTTCCAAAATTAAATGATAAGAAAAAATGCTGATGGAGTTTTGAGGGGCTAAGGTTGAGAGTTAAGATTTATATGCCCATAAAAGTTGTTTTCAGGTATGTTAGACTTATGGACAATGTCACCCATAATTCTTTGTAAAAAAAAAAAAAAGAAAATTTCTTTGAGTATATACTTAAGTCAACTAAGAAATAATTGTAAATAACTCAGAAAATAGAGTTGTTCTTCAAAATTTCAAACATAATACTTACAAGATAAAATACATAGTATTGAGCTAATAATTAATAATAAATGAGATCTGAAACCTGAGATTATGTCAGCAAAACCAAAGTGTGAGGGATAAATAGAAACAAGAAAAGCTTGCTGGGACGCCTGGGTTGCTCAGTCGGTTAAGTGTCCTACTTCAGCTCAGGTCATAATCCCATGGTTCATGGGTTCAACCCTGTGTCAGGGTCTGTGCTGACAGCTCGGAGCCTGGAGCCTGCTTCGGATTCTGTACCTCCCTCTTTCTGTTCCTCCCCTGCTTGCACTCTGTTTCTCTCTGTCTCTCAATGATAAATAAACATTAAAAAAATTTAAAGAAAAAAGCTTGATGAATGAATCATCTGAGCTGGAGGGACATGAATAGTTACTGTTTTACTCTTCACTGATGACAAAAAAATAGATTCAAGTAAGTTTCAAGGCAGAATTTAAGAAACTGTGCTGGGTGTGCTTTTCAAATCTCTAAAGAAAAAAAAAAAACAATGCAGTCGATACAATAGACAACAGGAAAAAAGGAAACAAAGGCAAAATAGAAAATCTATGACAAAATAACATCAATCACCATAATTAATGTCATAATTAATGTAAAAAGGTAGACATTCAAACTGAAAGTTTAAAAAGAATGTTTTTAATGGAAAAAGACCAAAGGTAAATGGCACGAAAGTACTAATGTTTAAATGGCAAAAATATATCATATAAATATAGAGAAACCAAGAGTAGCAATAGTAATATAAAGTACAATAAAATTCAAGAAACAAGTTGCCATATGTAAAAAAATAAACGCTGATTAATAATAAGGTGGGAAAAACTATAAAGTAAAAAAAAATTATTTGAGTGTTTAGCACAAATCAGCTGAACATCATGTCTTTATCATTAAAATTTGAGTCTTCGGTAAATCAAATAAGCATTAAAATAGTTCAAAGGGATACTTATACTAATCACTGCCACAGATTACAATTTATTTAAACAAGTTAATTTTTTGAAATGTAAATAAAAATACCAAACCATTTCAGCTTTTTCAAAATTAACACTCCTACAGAACTCTTAGATGGAAGAGATATTCAATATAGTTATTAAATACAGTTCAGAAAATAATGTCTTCTCTAATGACATAAGGTCAAAGATATGTTCAACAGTAAAATTCCTAGTCATAAATGATTATAATATTGTTCAAGAAAGGATAGGAACAAATGGAAAATTCAATACCAAAAGCTAGACAAATAACTAGACAGTTCTCAATGATGCAAAAATGAAAGGTTAGCTCTCAATAAAGCTGAAATTTTCAAAAAACAATAAAACTAAATGAAAAACTAACAAAGATAAAAATAATAAGAAAAAAAAGTAGACTTTATCAATAAACCCAAAAACTCTTCCCTTCCTCTGCTCTGATAAGAAAGCTATTCTCCACAAGAAGAGCGGGAAAAGGCCATAAAATTTGTTTTGAGGAAATATGAGCAGAATCCCCAAATTTAGTGAAAGATATGAATGAGCAGAATCAGGAAGCTCAAAAAATTTCAATCAGAATTAGTTGTGAGAAACTTATGCTTGATGCAGAATAGTCTAATTTGTGAAAACCAAAGACAAAAAGACATTGATAAAGTCAGACAGGGAAAATGGGATATATTTATGTACAGAGGAACAACAATTGAAGTACTGTAGACTTCTCATCATAAATAACAGTTACTAGAAGACAGAGGAATAATATCTTCAAGTGTTTGATACAAAACAAAACAAAACAGGGGCACCTGGGTGGCTCAGTCGGTTAAGCGTCCGAGTTCGGCTCAGGTCATGATCTCGCGGTCCGTGAGTTCGAGCCCCGTGTCAGGCTATGTGCTGACAGCTCAGAGCCTGGAGCCTGTTTCCGATTCTGTGTCTCCCTCTCTCTGACCCTCCTCCGTTCATGCTCTGTCTCTCCCTACCTCAAAAATAAATAAACGTTAAAAAAAATTAAATAATAAAAAATTAAAAAAAAACAAAACAAAAACACAGTGGCAACCTAGAATTTTACATGCAGCAAAAAATCCTTCAGCAATATAAGTGAAATAAAGATGTAATACACTAAAGCATTAAAGATGTAATACAATACATGCTAAAGGATGTTCCAACAGAAGTGAAATAATAGCAGAGAGAAACGACTCTTCAAGAATGAATGAAGCCCATCAGAATATATGGGTAAAGGCACAAAGCATATGAGCTCGTATGTGCCTTATATGGATAAGAGCACAAAGTGAGGCCATGTGTGGTGTTAAGGAACCTATATAGGTGATGTGTTTCTAATTTCACATGAAATGGTACAAACTTAAGCATTTATATTATAATCTCTAAATCATTCCAAAAAATATATAGTCCAAAGAGGAACAGCTTAAAAGTAAACTAATTAAAATGGCACTCTGAAAAATATTCAAATAATCCAAAATGCAGGAAAGGGATAGGAAAGGAACAAAAAGCAAGATAGAAATAAAAAATAACAATAATAAAATTGTAATCCCAAACTCAATCATATCAATAATTATACTATTTTAATAAACTAAATGCTTCAACCAAAAGATGAAGAATGCCAACATGGATAAAGTTGCACAACCATCTGTACGTTGTCTTCAAGAAACGATCTTTGAAATTAAGACAGGTGGGCCTGGGTGGCTCAGCCAGTTGAGCGTTTGACTCTTGATATCTGCTCAGGTCATGATCTCAGGGTCATGAGCTTGAGACCCACATTAGGCTTCAAAATGGGCACAGAGCCTGCTTGGGATTCTCTACCTCTCTCTCTCACTCTCCCTTTCTCTGTGCCCCTCGCTCACTCACTTGCTCTGACACTCTCTCTCTCAAAATAAATAAATAAACATTAAAAAATATATAAATAAATAAAATTAAGACAAAGGTACATTGAGTACAAACAGATGGAAAACAGCATTATGCAGCAAGCAAAGGAAGGCTGGAGACATTAATGCCATGCAAAATGTCCCATTTCAGTTTCACCAGACCCAGACCTGCAAAGCTGGGATGCATAGAGACAGCTAGGAAGAAGGAAGAAAAGCAGGGACTCTTAATAACAGACATGCAGAGGAAGCAATCAAGATGCACAGAGACCTGCTCTGAAGACAAACAGCAGATTTTGCCACCAAAGAAGGAATCAGTGGCCAACACAACTACCAAGCATCCCCTGCAGATTTCATTTGTGTTCATGAACATCAACTACCTGAGTCCCGCGGCTGCCTCCACTTCCTTCCCTGTCAGAGCCCAGGACCTGCACCAGCTGCTAGCTCAGGCCTCTGTGGCTGTGTAAGCACAAGACACGAGCTGCCTAAGGCTCCCCCTGCCCTTACCAGAGCCCAGGAACGACACCGGCAGCCAGTTCAGGCTTCTGTGGCTACATGAATGCAAGACACCAGCCTAGACAATTCCGGCTGACCCCCATTGCTGTGCACAGGGTCAGGGCTAGCCACTCCAGTTATGCACCTCCGCTGCGGTGCATGCACATTGTTAGGGGCTGAGTGGGCTGCAATCGGAGAGCACATTGACGGCCAGGTCCCCCACAGCTGCCAGTGAACCTGTAGCTTGCTCTGGCCCTTACTGCTTGCCCCAGCCACTAAGTGTGTGTCTGCGACCCCCCCTTGCCATTACATGGGCTCGTGCGGCTGGCCCCTACAGCTGAGTGTGTGCATATCATCAGCTCTGACCACCACTGTTGCCTGCCTCGGTCCCATGCTCTTGGACTTGGAGGCAGCACCAAGAACCCCAACAGCCCTTGCCATCATTGTGAACCACCCATAGAACTCGCCAAAAACCTCACAGTTCTCAGTGCCATGATCCCAGAAGCCTGAGCCAAAGAGATTTCATGCCCCCTTGAACCCAGTGCTGCCAAACGTCCAGTGCACCTGGCACCCTGCACTACTAGATCTGGGGCCATAGCACGCTCCAGCATACTCCCACCTGCAAGTGAAAGCATTCACTTACAGAAGTTAGTCTACAGAAGTATAGAAGAGGTGACTGCTGCTTCAAATGTGCAGACCCCTATGCACATAATCCTATAGGGATTACGAAGAATCAGGGAAACGTGACTCCACCGACATACTCACTCACCCTTGTTTTGGTGATGTGAGATGATAAAATGCCCACATCATAAGATACAGTGAGGTGAGTGACGTATCATTAGAGGGTCATCTGCCTCCACATCATGCTTGATTGCAGGTAACAGAGACCATGAAAGGGTAAGCCACGGATAAGGGAGGACTGCTGTATATCTCTTGTCCATAAATTGTGCTAAGATAAACATTCCATTTTGCTAAAAGGAGAAAGATATGGGGAAATACGATGAGAATAAACTGTATATCATGTTCATTCTTTCTGGTTTCTCTTACCTCCCTCTTTGGGAGTACTAATATTTGGTTGGTCATTTTTAAGACTTTAAATTTCTCTTAGACTAACAATCACAAGCATCTTTTACTTTTTTATTCAAAAAGAAGTTCTGATAAGACCACTTGATGTTAACAGGAATTGTGAAAATAATTTGATATGTGTAGCCCTTAAAATTGGAAAAATGGTAAAATTCTCTTTCTAATATGGGCAAAGGTAGTCACATTCAATATGTTTTATGAGCAGGATTGTAATCACATGGGAACATATGGGCAAATTTTTTCAATCACCATAACCACATACAAGTCACACCAACTAATGACCAGAAACAATCTCTAAATCATAAATAAAATATTTTTAGCTAGGAGAGTTTGCTGTTCTATTAATTTCCTTTGGAGTGAACATTTTAAAAATTTAATGTAAGACCAAAGTTAGACTGGTTAAAAAGTAACTGAAAACAAAATAACAAATAAACAATGACCACTCTCTCCTATCCCCACCATGCTGTGCTTTGGCCTTAAAGACATCGAAGTTCAGTGCCTATCTATTGAGTAGCTTCTATGTGCCAGACATTGTGCTACATACCAAAAATACAAAAATTAGGAATTCATCCTTGATTTAGAGAATCATGTAAACCTTATAAGGTAAACTGTTAAGCCTTTGGATTACTTCGTTTAGCTGTGGGGAGTCAGAAAACTTTAGATAAAATGATATCATTTCGAATTTTTGAAAGATGAGTGTTAGGTTAAAAAACAAACAAACAAACAAACAAAAATGAAAAAGAATTCTAGAGAGAAGGAATTATGAATTGGAGGCATAAAATAGCAATGGTGTGTAGAACTTGAATGATGCGTGCTTATTATATTTTACTTCATTGAACTAGTTCTTATCATTTGCCTACTCTGTGTCAGACACTATACTAGGCAGTGAAAATTGGATAAACATGTTCCCTACCCTCGTGGGGCTTTACTATCTACCTTACTTAGGACATCTTACTTTGTTAAGGAATGTTGTTTTTCTGGGTAACTTTAACATTCACAAGTTTACTCTTTCAGGTATAAGTTAACATTTGTCTGATAAGTTAGCATTCTGAGGTGAGGATACAATTATTATCATTATATAAGATTGGAAACATTATTTAGAGAGTCATCATTACAATTAAAAAAAAAAATTTACTTAATGAAAGACTTGGCCCTGAGGAAAGAGAAAGGAACAGGAAAATTTGGAAGAACTATGATTCAGTACTGTTTTCAATGAAATATCACATTTTCCCAAATCTGTCTCCAAAAAAAATGATGTAACATCAACAGGGGTTATTTAGTGTTATTTATAATTACTATAATAATTACTTTTAGATAAAGGCTAAAGAAATTCCTATATTGGATAATCTCAGTTGTCAACTGTGACTTATTACTGCTATAGAAATTAGCTAACTCTATAATAACCAATTGGGCAAAACAATATGAATGTGAATAGTTGGGGAAAAAACTGGTAATTAGAATTATAATACAAGGCATACCTTGGAGATATTACAGGTTCAGTTCAGACCACTGCAATAAGGCAAATATTATAATAAAGTGAATCAAATGGATTTTTTGATTTAATAGTGCATATAGAAGATATAGTATGTTGTAGCCCATGAAGTGTGCTCTCATAGACTCTGGGTCTAGAGTTCTTTCTTGTCTAGCAAGAAAGCGGGATGCAGGATTAAAATGCAAGAGATGGCTAATGTCTGGGAAAAGACAAGAGCCCGGAATCAGGGTCCTTGCCCCGTTTTTATTAGGATCAGAAGGCTTACAAACATGGTGATGAGCGTGCACAAAGAGACAATGAAATCGTGAGCATTAACTCCTGGACATGAGGGAAAGGGGGTTTTGAGAATATGTGGCATTAGCGGTTTAATACAAAGCAAAATCCTGGCGCCGGACAGCAGAGAAGTAGGTTGTTTACAGCAGACATGAAGCACCATCTCTGTTTATCTAAGCTGGTCTAGGGGACAAGAAAGAGCAAGCTACCTCAGGGTCAACAAGGCACCTTTCTTTTATTAATTAGCTCTGCTCTGGGCAACTTTGCCCTGCAGCAGTCTATATCCCTTTTTACCTGTTTACCTAATTTGGTCCTTTCTTCCTGTGAAAGCAGCTTTCTGCTATAGTACTAAGTTGGGGGCTGTTTCCGCCCTGAATACCTAATCTTGTTTACCTCAGATACCTTTGTCCTCTACCGGGGCCTTTGTCCCGCCCTGTCTGTACTGGGGCTTTGGCCTCACCCTCTCTATACTCGGGCCTTTGCCCCACCCTCTCTATACCTATTTACCTAATCTTGTTTACCCAAAATTGGGTGTGTGAGCGTCCTATGGCTTTATAATTCTTTATGCCTTGTTAACCCATCAGTGCAGCCTCAGGGAATTCCTAAGCTTATTCTCCACAGTGTGCAATAGCATTATGTCTAAAAAACAATCTACATATCTTAATTTAAAAATACTTTATGCTGGGGCGCCTGGGTGGCTCAGTCGGTTACGCTGCCGACTTCGGCTCAGGTCACGATCTCACGGTCAGTGAGTTCGAGCCCGGCATCGGGCTCTGGGCTGATGGCTCGGAGCCTGGAGCCTGCTTCCGATTCTGTGTCACCCTCTCTCTCTGCCCTTCCCCCGTTCATGCTCTGTCTCTCTCTGTCTCAAAAATAAACGTTAAAAAAAAAAAGTTAAAAATAAATAAATAAATAAAAATACTTTATGCTAAAAATGCTAGCCATCATCTGACCTTTCAGCAAGTCATAATCTTTTTGCTGGTTGAGGGTCTTGCCTCCATGTTGATGGCTGCTGACTACTCAGGGTGATGGTTGCTGAACACTGGGGTAGCCATGGCAATGTCTTAAAATGAGACAATAGTGAAGGGTGCTGCATTGACTCTTCCTTTCATGAATGATTTCTCCTTAGCAGGTGATGCTGTTTGATCACATTTTACCCACAGTAGAACGTCTTTCAAAATTAAGGTCAATTCTCTTAAACCCTGGCACTGCTTTACCAACTAAGTTTACATAATATTCTAAACCTTTTGTTGTCATTTAAACGATCTTCACAGCATCTTCACCAAGAATAGACTCCATCTCAAGAAACTACTTTTTTTGCTCATCCACAAGAAGCAACTCCTCATCTGTTAAAGTTTTATCATGAGATTGCCGCAATTCAAATATAATAACGAAAGAGTTTGAAATACTGTGAGCATTACCAAAATGTGACACAGAAACACAAAGTGAGCAAATGTTTTTGGAAAAATGGTGCCAAAAGACTTGTTCAATACATGGTTGCCACAAACCTTCATTTTGTTAAAACAAAAACAAAAACAAAACAAAAAAAACCCAAAACAGCAACAAAAGCACCATCTATGAAGCACAATAAAACAAAGCACAATAAAAAGAGGCTTGCCTGTAACTACTGCTTTTGAGATGAACTGGAACGTTAACAAGGCTGATGGTTTTTAATGAGATTTACAAATCATATATTGATATGCATGAATCAGTGCAAAGCCTGTCATTCATTCATCTTTATTTTAATGTTGATTTATTTTGAGAGAGAGAGCGTAGGCCCCTGTGAGCCAGGGAGGGCCAGAGAGGGAGGGAGACAGAATCTCAAGCAGGCTTCTCTCTGTTAGTGTAGAGCCCACCTTGGGGCTGTATCTCACCGTGAGATCATGACCTGAGCCGAAATCAAGAGTTGGAGGCTTAACTGACTAAGCTCCCCAGGCGCCCCTCAACTTTAGTCTAGGTAATGTTTATGAGTTTTAGTTTCAAAATAGATTCTGTGTAACAAATTTATATAGCTTTTATTTATAACAATTAAGCCAAACATATCTTTAGAACTTTTGTTTGATTAAATAAACTGTGGTCTATAGATTTAGATGCTAAACGGCAATCAGAGATGAAAAAAACAATTGAATGTGAGTAGTAGTATGCGTGTTAAAACTTAAACACCTTAGATAAAATAAGTATGTCATATTACAAGATCACTCTCAGTTGGGTCGAATGACCAACTCTTGATTTTGGCTCAGGTCGTGATCTCATGGTTCGTGGGATCGAGCCCCACATGGGACTTGAGATTCTCTCTCCCTGTCTTTTCCTGCCCCTCCCCTGCTCGCTCACTCTCTCTCAAAATAAATAAATAAACTTTAAGTAAAAAGAGATCACTCTTAAAAGTTAAATTGGTTTTATAGTTAAATTGAGTTAGTGGAAAGCAAAGATCACAAAAGGTTTTATAAACGTGAAAACTTGCTCCTTGTTTCAACCTAAATTAAAGGTAGCATCAGCTAAGGTACATAGATACTTTAAGCCACAAAACAGTATGCCTCATAACAGGAAAGGGTATAGACTTTTAACTACAATGGCACATATAGCAAACGACTGCAATAATCAGGGAAGTGTTCTGTGTGGTGCTGCTGTGATAAATATTCATGAATGGAAGATACTAAAACTAGAGCAGCAAGCTCTCTTGTCACCACTTGAGCTTTGATATGTCTTCATTGCCTAGAAATGTACATGCTGCAAAATTCAAGGAACTACGTCTGAAAAAGAAATGTGGCTTTGTCATCTGTCCACCCTCTGTCTTACCCATTATGGCATATATTATCACGTCATTTGCCTTATCAGTTCTTCGTCTCCTCTTCATTATCTCTTTTGAATACGAACGTCATATATTATGTGCCTATATTAAATTCCAACCTGAAAAAAAAAATCAGTGTTTATCAGACTAGCAGGTAAATGAGACTCTATGTTTGAGTTAAAGAAGGGATGTGATTTCATTACATAAATTGCAATCTGAAGTTATGGACAGGGCTTTTTTATTATTATTATTGTTCCTGATTTACTGACTCCATAAAAGCATGCTAACATATTTATCACCCACAGGGAAGTGCCTTTGCTGATTAGAAAACTGCAGAAATGTTGCATAAAAAGTCATTCCCCCAAATATTTGAATGTGCATTTAAAATTTTGGTTTGCTCTGAAGAATTTTATAAAAGTGTTGAGATGAGGTCAATATAAGTCAACATAAAACTTGCTCAATAGGGCTCAAGAAACTTAGGTTGATTGTGATGTCAAAATGTGGTACAAATAGTTAATAAAACAACTGGACAATATCAAAGATAATCCAAATAGATGCATTCATTTCTCTATTGTGCGAGGTCACCTAATGAGACCTAATATCTTCTAATAAAAGATCAATGTTATCTTTATCTATACAGTGGTAAAATAGATGCTTCCTTACCAAGAATCACTCCCAATTAGAAATAAGTAACAGCAGTAGAGGAAAGAAATCTAAAAAGACTGCTAATAACATACCCATTTTATACATAGGGAAACTGAAGCAAGCATATCTATACAATTTAAGAGTTAACAGGGAATTCAGAGATAATTTAATGCAAGCTCCTCATTTAATTAAATGAAAACATTGAGGACCAGTGAAGTTAAGCATTCAGTCCAAAGACATATGCTAAATAATCTGAAATTAATTAGAAAACTCTAGGAGTAATAAAAGCCTTTGGCAACTTAGTATATTATTAAATTTCACATGATTACCTAGTTTATTCTGAATATTTCAACTTATATATGGGAACCTTTACTAGATTAAAGCCATTTTCTTAAATACTAAAAATATAGTTTAAACTATCACTTATAAGATGGTGAGATACAAGTGGTCACAAATCAAAAAAGCAAGTTAACTATTTTTTTTCTCCTTCCCTTCCTGCACGGTCTTCTGTTAAGTTTCTCAAAATCCACATAAGAGTGAAAACATATGATATCTGTCCTTCTCTGACTGACTTATTTCACTCAACATAATACCTTCCAGTTCTGTCCACATTGCTGCAAATGACATGATTTCATTCTTTCTCATTGCCAAGTAGTATTCCATTGTATATATGAACCACATCTTTTTTATCCATTCATAAGTTGATGGACATTTGGGCTCTTTTCATAATTTGGCTATTGCTGAAAGTGCTACTATAAACATTGAGGTACACGGGCCCCCATGCGTTAGCACTCCGGTATCCCTTGGGTAAATTCCAACAGTGCAATTGCTAGGTCAAAAAAAAAAAAACAACAACAAAACCCAGCAAGTTAATATATTTTTTTAAAGTTTATTTGTTTTGAAAGAGAGGGTGGGGGGAGGGGCAGAGAGGAGAGTGGGAATCCAAAGTAGGCTCCACACTGTCAGCACAGAGCCCAATGCAGGACTCAAAGTGGGGCTTGACATGGTACTCGACTAGGGGCTCAAACCCACAAACAGTAAGATCATGACCTGAGCTGAAATCAAGAGTCCAATGCTTAACCAACTGAGCCACCCAGGCACCTCAAGTAAGATTTTAATTCAAGAATCAAAACTCAGTCTAGCTCAGTAGGACACATGGATCCTCTGGAAATATTTGACAATTTGAACATACTTTCTGGCTTCATTTTATTTAGTCTAAAATTTTCCTAGATCTGACTCTGATTTAAGAAGACATGTAGAGGGGCAGATGCAGAGTTCAACTCAGAAATGAAAAGCATAATTCTCTTTCTCCACTATTTCAGTTTTTAACATTCAATCAAAATAAGGTTCCAATTATGAGTATAAGGAAGATTCAGTAAATAGCTACACTATCGATTTTTAAATTCTTTTTGACATCAATTTCTCTATTATCAGAGGAAAGCAAGTAATGCCTAATGAGGCATGACTTTCTCCTTTTGTTTTATATCTCAATTTTATTTGCCTGCCTTGCCAAGTAGTAGCAATGATTCCAGAAGCTACATGAAAGGCACCAAAATATTCCACCAAAGAATGGAACCCATTGCATATTTTGCCTCCTTGTTCCTTCTTTCAGTAAAAGACAGAAAATTGCTTCACTCAGATTTGCATACCCTATTTTCGTGGGATTTCCCTTTTCTCTACCACTTGCTTCCATCTGTTCCCCAAGACTCAGAGTATGTCAGAACTTGACCAAAAATTGTCAGTCTTCAGAGATGTATTTCTAGCCATCAGGAAGTGAAGGGCTTTTGTTCTGAACCAAAAACTCATTGATGAAAATTTTACTTTAAACATCTCATTGTGCAAACACACATGCTATCTTCATGTTCCAAGCTTCGAAGTTGGGCCCTGCGAAGAACAAGAAACCTGCTGAATGGTAGCCTACAAGGAAGATTAGGGAAAAAAGTCTTTAAATTTATTTTAAGAGGAATAAAAAGAATTGGAAAAGCTTACTCAGTTTCTGGCATTCAATGTTTTAATACAATCTGCACAAGATTCAGCCCAGATGTTAAGTTACAATAGTCTAAGTGCTAAGTCCTAACCAGTACCACTTGGGCTGTTCAAATACTCAATCTGCATTTTAAAAAAATGCAGTACTTATTAGTGATGTTACCTAAAATCCATTTGAATGACTTGCAGTTATTCCTACCAAACCTGTACAATTCAGTATGCTTTATTATTAGAATTAGAATTCTGTTAAAAATGAATGTGTTTAGGGGCGCCTGGGTGGCGCAGTCGGTTGAGCGTCTGACTTCAGCCAGGTCACGATCTCGCGGTCCGTGAGTTCGAGCCCCGCGTCGGGCTCTGGGCTGATGGCTCAGAGCCTGGAGCCTGTTTCCGATTCTGTGTCTCCCTCTCTCTCTGCCCCTCCCCCGTTCATGCTCTGCCTCTCTCTGTCCCAAAAATAAATAAAAACGTTGAAAAAAAAATTAAAAAAAAAATGAATGTGTTTAGCATAGCAATGTTCTTGGCAGCATTATTCACAATGGCCAAAAGATACAAACAACCCAAATACACACTGATGAATGAATGGATAAACCAAATGTAGTATATACATACAATGATAATTATCCAGTGTTAAAAATGAGTTTCTGTTAAAAATAAAATTCTGACCCAGGCTACAACATGGATGGGCCTTGTAGACATTATACTAAATAAAATAAGCCAGACAAAAAAGGACAAATATGGTATGATTCCACTTTTATGAGGTACCTAGAGTAGTCAAACTCATAGAGACAGAAAGTAGAATGGTAGTTACTAGAGGCTGGGGGAAGGAAGTTATTGTTGAATGGTTCATAGTTCCAGTTTGGTAAAATGAAAAGGTTCTAGAGATTGATGTCACTGAATCGTCTGCTTAAAACTGGATAAAATGGTGAATTTTATGTTACATATATTTTGCCACAATTTTTAGCAAGTTATTAATAAGCCTGCTATAGTTACAGGTTACCCTTTAACAAGGTAGATGACATAAATTATCTTTGTTTCACTGATGAGAGAAAAGAGATACAGGATAATAACCTCTATAGAACCTCAGAGGTCCATATTAGAACACAGTTCTGTGATCCTTCTTTTTTTTCCCAGAATAAGAAATTATGCTCATAACTCAAAATATAACACTCATCTTTCATAAAATTGAAGTTGGCCTTCTGTTCTTTCTTGACTCTTCCCTTTGGGCCACAACCCTACCTCTAATGACCAATTCCTTACACTTCATGCATTTATTCCATGGCAGGGCCCCTTCTGATCGCCTTCCCATATTCAGTCCAGTGTCCTGAAAATTCATTCAGACCTATCTTCTCCAACACCAGTGTCTCACCCAGTCTTGCCCATACTTCTCCAGTCAAATTGTTCTAGCCTCCTTCTGCCAAGACTAATCTAATAAATTAAGCTGGTTCAATTATGAATGGATAATGTCATAATAATACAGTGTTTCTTCCCAGAAGATATATTTACTCTTTTTCTAGGGTTCTCAATCCTTTGATCTGAAGAGTGAGTTAACGTGGGGATTCCCCACATTCAGCCAATCCCTTCTAGGTAGAATTTTTTACGCATAAGAAATATTTGGTACCACCTTTGTGACTCTACTAGATCTTAGGCTCAAAGTCCAGTTTATACATTGATCTCTTCCTTAGTCTTTAGTGATCTTTTGTAGTTCATTCAACATCATTATTGGGGACCTATAATGACAAGGAAGAACCATTCTGTAATGTGGAAGGTGCTCTGCTTTTCAGAACTCTATAATTACAAGAAACAGCACACATGCATTATGAATAAAATAGGATTTATCATAAGAAAGATGCAGATGGATTACGAGATATCAGTAAAGTGAGAGATTATTTTGTTATAAATCCAGAAAGGATTTATGTAGTATGTCATTCTCAGCTAGCCTATAATCTTGAAATGGTTTTGTGTTCTGCATGTACTAACCTAAAGTACTTGTTTTAGTCCATTTGGGCTGCTGTAACAGAAAAATTCCATAAACCAGGTGGCTTATAAACAACAACACTTGTTTCTCACAATTCTGGGAACTAGACGTTCCAAGATCAGGGCACCAGCAGATTTGGTGTCTGGTGAGATTCTGCCTCCTGGTCCATAGATGGTTCTCTTCTCCTGTGTCATCACACGACAGAAGGGGGCAAGGGAGCTCTCTGGGGTGTTTTTGATAAGAGCATCAACCTCATTTTTGCAGACTCTGCCCTCATGACCTAATTACCCACTAAAACCCCCACCTTGTAATTCCAACACATTGAGGATTATGTTTTAATGTACATTAGGGGGCACAAAAACAGTCAGTCTGATAATAGTATTTTCTGTCAAAAATACTTTTGCAAAATAAAATAACCTTTCTTTTTTCTTTTTAAACATGTATTATATATTTATTCCTTAAAGCTATATTGTCAATTCTTAAAGAGGATTTTGATTTCGTTTTATTTTTAGAGTTCCAGATGGTTTTTAATAAAATCTTTAACAAAAAATTATATATGCCCACATGAAATTAAAACAGTAAACAAGGCAATAACTTCTGTTAATGCCTGACTTTGCTTCTATACTTCTTAATGAATAGAGAAATATATATGTATATTTGTGTGCAGGCATATGTACATATATATCTTCATATATTATTAAATAAACAAGTGGAAGTCTACTGTAAACAATGTTCTGAAATTTATTTGATCTTTTAACAATACATCTTAGAGATAATTTTTATCAACATATATAATCCAAACCTTTATTTTAAGGTTTACACAGTACTCATTATATGAATATGCCACAATTCATATAACCATGAACATTTAACTTGTTTCCACCTTCTTTCTATATTTAAATCAATGCCATCATGAATATCCCTATACACACGTCTTTCTGCATGTGTGAAAAATGTCTGTAGACTAAATTCTAAAAATAGAATTGTTGGACCAAAGGATGCGTAGATTTAAAGGTTGTTTTGGTTTTTTGTTTTTGTTGGTTTATTTTGTTTTTGTTTTGTTTTGTTTTGTTTTTAAACTATGGCTTTATTGCTCCAAAGAGATTGCACCGATTTATATGACCACCAAGAGTATATGAGAATGTCGTATCCCAAACCCTGTCTAATCTTTTTTTTCTCTCAAATTTATGATCTTGCTTCTCTGATAGATTCAAAATGTCATCTCATTAATGGTTTATCTTGGATTTCTTTAGTAAAAAATAACATGGGCATCTTATTTTATAAGCCATTTGTACTTCCTTCTCTGTGAACTACCTGATGAAGACCTTTCCTGAGTTGTTTTCTAAGAGAAAAGATAATCTAGAAGAGGTAAGCAAGTCACTAATAATCTGATTGACATCTGTTTAGTGGATGTCCCAGCTTGATGATACATATCCAAGAATTGATTGATCTTTAGGAAATTCCAGAAAGAAACCTGTGGAATTTTGCATCTACTTATGCATTCATTTAAAGATGACAATCCCTGCTATGAACTATGGCTCTGGAAGGAAGGAACAAGTCCATGGGATAAGGAAGGAAGGGGCACTGGAGAAGGGAATCACAGTAGTGAGCGAGGGGGGAGGAGAATAGAGAGAAAAGGAAGAGGACAGAATAAATAAGAGAAGGAAGAATAATGAGGTGCCTGGGTGGCTCAGTCAGTTAAACGTCCGACTTTGGCTTAGGTCATGATCTCACGGTTTGTGGGTTCGAGCCCCGCATCGGGATCTGTGCTGACAGCTCAGAGCCTGGAGCCTACTTCGGATTCTGTGTGTTTCTCTCTCCCTGCCTCTCCCCCGCTCAAGCTCTGTCTCTCTCTGTCCCTCAAAAATGAATAAACATTAAAAGAATTAAAAAAAAAAAAAAAACAAGAGGAGGAAGAAGAAGGGGAAAAAGAAGAAGGAGGGGTACATGAACAGGAGGAGAAGTGAAAGAAAAAAGTACATCTATGTCTGAACTAAATTCTACTCCACTAGAGTAGCGTTGTTAATAACGTACAAATTTTTTCATGTAGAATTTTTCTGTATTTTCCTGTTCAAGCTGTAGGTAGAAATAATAGGAGTGTTAGTATATACTTTGCAAACTTTTTGTATATATTTTCTTCCAAAGTTAACATCTACAAGCTTATAGTTTTCTGGGAAGTTTAATTATTATCTCTTTCTGACTGGCATATAGTTTCTTTATCATAATGAGTAAGTACATACAATTTAGATTTCTTAGCACAACTTACTTTAATACTTTTACCAGATTCTTTTGTGTTCTTGTATTTGAATCCTTGTGGATAGGGTTAGTTTTTTTTTTTAATGTTTATTTATTTTTGAGAGAGGCAGAGACAGAGTGCAAGCGGGAGAGGGGCAGGAGAGAGAGAGACACACACACAGAATCTGAAGCAGGGTCCAGGCTCCAAGCTGTCAGCACAGAGCCTGAAGCGGGGCTCCAACTCATGACCCACGATAACATAACCTGAGCCGAATTCAGATGTTAACCTACTAAGCCACCCAGGTGCCCTGGGGATAGGGTTAAAGAACAACTAATACTGTACTTTGGCCAAGAACAAAGAGTGGGCTAAGAAAACTCCAGTGTGTTATTACAATTAGCATGAGCATGCCTTGAGTTAAAGTAGGAATTTACTCTTTTTATATAACTAACAAAACTTACCAAGTTTTGTAAAATTTTGGTAATTTTAGTTATTCATCCTTAATTTTATTTTTTTTCTAATTGCTGTATTTAGTGTTTTGTTTTATAAAGTACTGTGGCAGAAGCAACAGCAGCATGAGGCCCATACGTTATCCACCTGCACTTTGTAAAAACTCATGACTATTCCAAGAAGAATGCACCTCTGAAAGAATAAAATTAACTAGTTATTAGGTTGTAACTACAAAAAAATAAGATAATTGGTGGACTTGAGAAAGAAAATTAAGTTCACAAATTAGAAAGAAAAATTTTAATTGGCAAAAAACAAAGTTTAAGAGTTTTGAAAGAATTTGTTTCACAGAAAACATCTAAGGAATAAAACTGTAAACCTTTATTAAACAAACGTAAGAGAATATACCAATTGATACATTAAAGTGATAAATGGATGTTGGTATGATTTAGGAAAGTAATAAGTGATATGGAAGTATCACCGAAAGAACTGAGAAATCATTGTCAGAATGAAGATGACAAGGGCAAGTGATCTGGCCAGTAAAATATTTTATTCAAATAGCATTCCAAGATTTGTAAGTGGAGTATAGTAACAATGAACAAAGAATTTCCTGATACGTTCGTACATCAGTGTTTTAGTTGACTGCTCAGTCTATGAACCTGTCAACTTGTGTCAGGGATGTGTTCTTGCAAAATGAGATGATTAAAAGGAGTTTTCTATTTGAGCAGATGTTAGTATTTCGGAACATAACAGAATTGTATCATCACAAATCCAAATGAAAGGGGAAAGGCACACAAAAAGAAGTATTTGAAAGACATTATATAGTATATCTAAATATTTATCAGCATCTTCTTTTATTCTATCTTTTAAAAAAAGTACATGGATTTTATTTAAATTACATCTTTCATGAATCCTCTCATGAAAATAAATTATCTCCTTAATAAATCATCTCAGCTTTCATGAAAATCTTTTTTTCGTGAAAAGTTTTAAGCTCTACTTTCTGACAAAAATAATTCGAAATGAACATGGTCGATGTATCATCTCAACAGAAACCCATGACTCAATACTGACTTTGGGATTTCATTGAGATTTAATCCAACAAGATTAAATCCAAAAATTTAGAAGACTAATATACATTTATCAAAAGATATTGGCTATTAGAATGTTTGTTTGAGAGATCCAATCCTAGTATGGGGGTGCAAGATAGTAGGAATGAAATCCAAGCTTTGTTATGCTTTTTACATCTGTCACTAAGTAGATATATGGTTGTAGGAAGATCATTTCACCTACTCAGGGCTGCATTACTTCATCTTTAAACTACAGGAGTTAAACAAATAATTGTTTCCCAAAGGAGTTCCATGCAGGGTTCTATAGATGAATGTTTGAAAAAGTAACCATCTTTATGATATGCAATGCATAGCAACATATTAATTATTCAGAAAAGTTGTTCAGGAAAGAGGCATGTGGAACATTTCTTATCCATAAAATTCTATTCAAGAAAAAGCTTACAAACATCCTAAAAACTGTGTCTTAATAAAACAATGGACGAAGAAATCCTCAATATTTTTTAGCTCTAAATATTTATAACTTACTATTCAAATCATACTAACTTAAAGTGATATAAATTTAAATTTTATAATTTAGCAGCTATTTCTAATTTAGTCGTTAGTAGTTTGGTATACAACAGTTAATTTAGTAGTTATAGTATAATTCTGAATGTTGAAATTTAAAACCATAGTTTAAAAAATAAAATGATGAAAAGTTCATAATAATTATGTATGTAAATCCAAACAATTTATATCAAAATTAATTTTAATCATGCACTCCCAGTGTTGATAATTCAAATTTGGAGGGTTTTGACATCATGTGTTCATAGTATAGCTCAGTAGATGACCTGAGCTAAGGCATAAATACACATCTACTGAAAACCAGTAATTTTAATAACCAAATGCATTTTAGTGTTTTACTTTTTCAAAACAGCAAAGTGCAGGAACTTTTCACGGAGTCCCAAAGTCAAACATTAAGTTTTATATAATAATAATAATAAAAATAATAATAAATAAAAGGTTTTTTT
The DNA here is from genome assembly GCF_014898765.1 of Herpailurus yagouaroundi. NCBI lineage: Eukaryota > Metazoa > Chordata > Mammalia > Carnivora > Felidae > Herpailurus > Herpailurus yagouaroundi. The sequence continues at coordinate 103,333,728 of NW_024412376.1, forward strand.
AAAGAAAAATTCGCTAGGTATTCAAAATCGCAAGCCCTTTCTTAAATGCTTTCTTATAATTTGCCTTTTGTGAGTGTATTGTTGGCACATGAATCAAAAATCCCTATTAGACATTTATACTTCTGGTTCCACCGAGAAGGGATCTCTAGGTGCTAAAAGCTAATCAGATAATCTCAGAAAGTCCCTCTGACTGCCACTTAACATTTAATCATGCGTTAACCATAAATTAAGCATTCAGTCTCTGGCAGCCTTAGAGTAGTTTGGAAGTACAAGCTTGCTATTTACAATTCTGACCTGCCACCAAGCAGTCCAACCCACTTATAGAAAGTGAAAGCGTAAATGGTTGATACTTAAATGTAGGTTAATGTAAATTTAAATTGGTCTTTCAGATACCCATCAGTTGTAAGTTTCTCTATATTTTCACTTAGTGTCTTTCAATGATCATAACTTTCAATGATCATAGACTTTCTTTTTAGTCTATCAAAAACCAAAGCTACCCTACTTATGTTCCCTTCCTGTTGTGTCCTTGATTAGGCTAGAACACTCAGCCACGCATAAGTGATAATGGGCAAAAAGGGTTCATTATGAGACTCCTAAGAGTTAATTCTTAATCTGAATGTATTATGTGTGGCTAGTTGGCCCTCTTTGAGCATCACTCAAGAAATAATTAAGGTTCCCCAAACCCTGACACAGCCTTATGTTTAAGGATATTCAGGTAACCTGATTTTTATGACACTGATTTTATTGCACTTTCCAATAAATCCCCTTGCCTCTTGGTGAATGAGCTTTATCTCTTGAACTGCATAAACAATTTGTGTGTATGTTTTGTGTTATTAATATAGTTGATTGAGGTAACAAGGATCAGAAAGGCACCGGTTTCTCTAAAACCAACAGTTACTTGTTGAGACACAAAGCTCGGTTCTCATGTGCTATCTACTCATTATTCCATTCTATTAAGACATACTTCCTCCTTTCTCAGCCCCACACTTTCTCATTATCATCCATCCCACTGTGATGTTATCATCACATTTGTAAGTTACCATCCTCTTCTTTACCCTCCCACTTGGGTTTGGGAACTTCCTGCCTCTTGCTTGAATTGCAGCCCTGGGAGCTTCAATGTACTTCCCAAGGCCAAGGTCTGCCACCTTTCATTTGAGCATTTACAGCATGGTCAAGTTATTCGTCAAACAGTGTCTTCATCATGTCATTAACATAGTCAGAAAGGTGAAAGGCTAACTAAGACACATTATAGGTAGCTTATACACAGGAAATATATTCAGATGTAATCAGATACCATAGATACCAGCTTCACCCACTCCTGCCTTCTCCCACAACCTCAGTTGTTATTCTAAACTGTTACCCTCCTCAATACTATGTCTGTCTTTGACCCTTAGACCCAAACAGATTATTTCTCTACTTTCCTACCTCAGCAGGGAACTTGAACTCACCAGATGTAAGATCAGTTTTGTTCTTACAAACTTACCTACATTAGCTACAATTATTTTCTTCTCTTCTGTCACTGAAGAAAAGAGGTTCCTCTACCTGTTCATTGCTCACCCTTGTCTCTGAGTTGTAAGTTACATTCTCCTCACACTCCCAACTAATACGCTCACAAGCTGTCTCCTCCCTGTTTCCTGTGTCTTCCCATTCCATTTCTAATGGTTTTATATCCTCATCTTACAGACCCACTCAATTTTCTCTTATCCTTAGAAAGTTTTTCCTTGTCCTAATCTTCTGATTTTTTTCCTTCCTTTCTTTTCCAGATTGTTAAAACAGCTGTCTACATAAAACTCCACTTGCTTATTTGACATTTGTACTGGTTTCTGTTTCTACTATTTTATGGAAACTCTTCTAAACACTCTTGGAACAGGGTCACAAATTGTGATAGACAGATTTGTAAAATGCCCTGCTCCCAGTGATCTCCACCTCCTGCCATTCATGCTCTTGTGTAATCCTTTTCTCTTGAGGGTGAAATCCTTCTATCCAATATTTCAAAGGTGATAGGATATGATTTTCATAATCGGGTGTCAAAAGACTGTGACTTCTCTATTTCTTTTTTGGCTTCCATTATTTGATGAAGCAAGTGGAAATTTTGGAGAGGCCCATGTGGCAAGAAACTGAAAGCAGGTTCTGGCTATCAGTCAAAGAACTGAAATCCTCTTTCCAACAACCCATGAGGAACTAAGTCCTGCCACGTGTGTTTGGAAGAGAATTCTTTTCCGTTTGTATTCATGTGAAACCCAGTCTTGGTTGTCACCTTGAGTACAACTTTGTAAGACCCTAAGAAGATCCAGATAAGCCATGTTCATATTCCTGACACATGCAAGTTGGAAGCAAAGATTTAGGTTGTTTTGAGTTGGTCTTTCTGTCAATTCTTTATACTTCTCTTTCCGCATCTCCAAGCATCCTGAACTCCTTCCACTGGATTTTCTTCTGTATATATAGTTCATTGAGACATGGATTAAGAGCTTGTCTTCTACTCTCTTCTCCTGTCACTCTATGTCTTCTCCACTGAAGATCTCAGACTCCTGTTATTTGAACTAACATTTTCATCTCAGTATAAAACTCACGGATCTACTTGCTTACTACACATCTCTACTAGATATTTCTACTTCAAACTCAACATGTGCAAAATGAAATGCATTACTATCCCTTGACAATCTCTCTTAAGAACCATAACTGACCAATCATCAAGTGCTTGGCAATTCTGTCTCTTGAATCCAAACTTTGTCCACAATTCCCATTGCCTCTGTCTTAGTTATGGCCCACATTACCTCTTACCTGAATCATTTTTTAATACTTCCCGACCAAATTCTTGCTTCCATAGTTACCCTCCTAATGTCATCTTGTAGGAGAATGGCTTATCTAAAAGATATATCTGATCATGTTACAGCACTGCCTAAAATTTTTCAATGACTCCTACTACCTGTAGTTAACAAAACAAAACAATGCAAACAAATAAAAACCCTGTCTTGAAGAAAAGACCCCCCTTGCTCACTCTCTGGTTTTGTTCCTTTTAATCCCCCTTCTTCTTCTAGCCCTTTTCCCATGGCCTCAAAACCATCACACTATTTCTATTTGCCCAAACACAGTTAGTTATTTCAGGACCAAGAGTCTCTCTGCTATAAATCCTATTTTCCCCATACTCAATTACTTGAAAAACTCCTTGACAATGCATCTCTGCTGTCATTTCTATTCAGTTTAGTTCAATTAAGTGAATCATGTGGATCAATTTCTATAGGCCAAGTAGGGGACTGGGTCCTGGAGGGACTACTAATTTAATAGAATTTTAGAAAATTAAAGTTCAATGGCAGCACCCAAAATGCTGTGAGATGGGCAATTAACCCAGATAGAGGATTCAGGGAAGATCTTCTGGAAGAGGTTTGTTATCAGTCAAAAGTCAGACATGATGAGTTGGATGATTTACATACTACTTAGTAGTATATAAGTTTAGTACTTAGGTCTTTTCTCCTTATATGTCTCTCTCTCCCATCTTTCAAGAACTGGCTGGAGATTTATGATGCACTACATCCTCCTTCAACATGCTTCCTCTGTTGTATTGTGTACTGTGGCCACTTTTTGTTTTAATTACCGTATTTTTAATTTAATCCTGAGCTTTTGAAAAAGTTAGGACTAAATCCGAGTTATCATTGTAGTTCCAGCATCCAGCATGATTTTGGTCATTTTATAAGTGCTCAATAATTGCTTCTTTTATTTAAAGTCAGGTTAATTGAGGTACAATTTATATATAGTAAAGTGAAATTTATATATACTAAAATGCATAAAATGTCACTATACAATTCAATGAGTTTAATAGTTGTTTCTTGATTACATTGATTTTGTAATCTTTTGCCATCTGGGATTTCATAGGTAATATTCTATACATCAAAGAGTAAGCTCCAACCACTCACATAGCTGTTTATACATTGTGGGGACTCAGTAAGTAGCTCTTTAACAAATGAACAAGCCAACAAAAATGTTTCCATGTTATCACCACATTGTTCACAAAGTAAGGGAATTATAAAACTTTTATATCTGAAGTAAAAATTGCAAGCATGGTTACAATACATTGGAAACTTACCTTAAATCGTTAAAAATAATTTTCCTATGTCTTAGAATCTAGGTTGGTCAAAACTATTTTAAAATTAAAATTGAATTTCTTGGCATTAATAATTTTATGTAGTAATTTGTTTGTAAGCTGCTTCAAGATCAAAATATCACTTACCTTCTGCTAACCACAATTTTAGAAATTATTCACAAGTAGATAATTACCCATGCCAAAAATTACCTACAAAAATTTGGGCTGGGTTTTTGCCAGTCAGTATGCCAATTAATTACCCCACAAGGACTGATTGGCCCTGGATCAAGTAAAGCCTCATTGAAATTCAAGGCCACTCTTATCAGAGAAAAGACAGGGAAGAAAAAACAAAAACAAAACACAAGGAAAGCTTATAGGAGGAGAAAGGCTATTTCTTTCATGTTTCTTAGATTCTTACAGAATTCTGAAGAGTCTAGTCCACCTGAATAATCAGAACTGGCACACAGATTCCTCTTGCAGATGGACCAGGCTAGCACCACCCGAAAGGGAAAGCAGAGACCGTAGCTGCCATGCAGGTGTTTGGTACTGGGTTTGCCCTCAAACAGAAGGCAGTCTTGGGTGATGGTAGTGGGAGGAAAGAAATGAACTAGTGACATAAATCATAATTTTTCAAAGTGATATGCGTGTCAATTTCCCATTCAAGATAAACGAACACGGGGAACCATTATACTCTGGGGCTGATCAGTCTTTGATTTACAATCCATTTTTATTACAATGGAAGGTTTGAGAAGAAAAATGGTATAGCACTTTTCTTTTATCTTGTGTGTTTCTGGAAGAGAAAAAAAAGACTGAAGTAGTTCATCTGTCTATTCTTCTTGCTATATCATCAAGTTCTCTCCTTCTTGGAGAGCAGTATTGTTCATTTGCACCGTTTACCATTTAAGATTCATTTTTACCAGAGCCTCTACCTCTAAATGCTCCCTTGGTATTTTGAAAGGCATTTCATTTTAATAAAGGCACTGGAAACCAGAAATAATTCAACAACTCTGGCTTTTAAATTTAAATTATTCTAGGATGAAAACTAAAGAGAATATCAAAATATTTGTATATGTTTATGGAAAACTCTCATATTCAACCTATTATAATTATACAGAAATCAATATAAGGATGATTTATCTATGCATGCTGCAATGTATTTTAATAAGAAACAACACTGAGTAGCGTTCTATTACTAGCAGCTATTCCAAAAAAGTAACTTTTAGGAAGTGTTATGGACTCCTGCACTAGACCAAAAACTTCTCCAAAGAAGAGAAATTATGTCCCTGGTAATTTCAGAGTTGTCACATAATAGATGCTAAACAAATGTGAAAGGGTGAATATCATAAGTGCATTTTAAAACAAAAAGCGCTTTGTGCTGCATTGTACAATGAGAAAATAAGATCAGTAAAGTGTTGTATGAATCAAAAGACAAATTAAACAAATTAAACAAATTTCAACATATTTTTCTGACAATTATACTTTATCATCAGACAATGTCCTTTACTTTATATTTGCAGGACTAAATGGCCCACACAGGTGATTTTCTACACATGCACATGCACACAAATGCACATGTGCACACACACTCATGCACGCCCATACACATACCCATGCACACCCAGGCACACACCCACACCATCTGCTACAAAGTTTATTTAAGTCCTCCTTCTCTCACAAAACAGAAAAACTTGTTTGCAGTTTCAGAAAAATACATGTCTTAGCTTCTACAATTTACATCAAGTTTCCAAAGATTTGGAGGGCCATACTTTATCAAGGTGCTAGCTCTGATTCCCATAGGTTTCCTTATATCCCTTTCTTCTGCTTGAAGGAACCCTCTTCCAAATATATGACCTAGAAATAGAAGCCTGGCTCCACTCTGAGGTGGTGACTGAAGTCTGTATCTGTCCCACATCTTGTTCCAAGGATATCTGCTTTTTCCTATTTATGTTAGTGTGTAGAATACACAAAATTGTGTAGAATACACAAATATTATGCACTCCAAACGAAGCATGTAGTAGAATCTTAGACAAGAATTCATGAAAACATGTATAATACACAGTGACATATGGATCAGTCAGCATCATATAAAGGCAGAATTATCAGGCAAATACAGAAGGAATGACACTCAGGATTAATTCTTTCACACAGCACAAGAGAACAAGAGCCCAAATCAAACCACCTGTTAAAACAAGGTGGGCAAGTCAGAGTCCAAAGACCTGCAAGAGTAAGGTTTAGAGAAAATAGAAGCTTTAAAGGAAGACACACACACACACACACACACACACACACACACACACAAGAACCAAAAGGCTCTAAATATCATCTGGCAGAACAGTGAGGAAAATCAGAATCAAGTACATCGAAATAGGAATAAGCAATCAGTAGGGTGAAGTCGCTGGTAAGAAATACAACAAAAGCTCAGTCCAAGAGTCTTCATTCACTTCTGTGAAGAAAGTAGCTAGCTTGAATCAGCAATGTAAGTGGAAGATCAAAATCGAGCCAAGAACTATAGCGCAGACTCCAGACAGATGCAGGAACTGACAGGCTGGAGCTGAAAACACGGACTCTATTTACAGAGGGAAGAAAAGGTGGGGTAGGCTCAGAAAAACACCCTACCCAAGGTGACAAAACACCCTGCTACGGCTGAGAAGAGACCTTTCAGCATTCCGTCCCATGGATCACACCAACTTAACTTGAATAACGCTTTCCCAATAAAGAATGCTTTCTTTCTTTTCTTTTTTTCTAGAGAAAGTTGAAAGTCAGATTTCAATGAGAATTTCTTCATGACTAAGGACAACTGCCCTCCTCTGTCATAAATAGAAATGTGCATTTAGGTGAAATGGGACTGAGAATTTATTTGATGACAATTTTAAGCACTAGTTCTTAAAATTGTTACTGTCTCCTGATGTAGTTTGAGAAAGATATATTGAAGCTATAAGCTCTAATACTTGGGTGACTAGCAGCCATTACAGGCTGTTTTGGAGCATTCATAGGGGACCTTATTTCACACACAAAAAAAAACAATCTGTAAAGAAAATCACTAATAAGGATGATCTATTACCAAATAACCTCATCACCTGACAAAAAAATAGTCTCATGGTGACATTCTCATTCAATGATTTATTAAACAGCTTCAATATCCTTTCAATAGTATTTTTTTCACATTTTAAAACACAAAATACCATTGGAAGAAATAGACTCCATAAAAAAATCTGATTTTGAAATTATATCATTCTATTTGGAATTTCCATTCTGCAGCAAAATAAAGTAAGTAAAATTTAGTAACAAGCAAATGTGATCCATACATCCTTATTGTATAGTCTTACTGTGAAAATAATAGTACTATTGAAAAGTAACATTAAACCAGTCTTATAAAATAAGTGAAGGAGATTATAGTGTGAGAAAATTTTTAATTATTTAATTTCAAAATAAAAATGAACATATTAATTTTTTTTTCATTTCTAGAATGTCACTATTGGTAACCTAATAGAACCTCCTAAATGAGGCCATTTCCCCTGTGTCTCACCTTTTCCTTCTCCATAAAGTCTATCAATTCCTGAAATGATCCTTCAGTAATTATGCTATAGATGTGACCTTGGATAGAAATTAAGAACTCTCCTCTGGGGTCATACAACCTGAGTTCAAAACCCACATCTGCCGATAAACAGCTTGGGGATGTTTGAGAAAGTCACTTCATAGTTCCAAACTTATATTTGTTGTAAGGACTAAATGATACCAGAATTTTTAAGCATCTGGTAAATACCTAATTATTATTAGGTACTGTGGGTTAGGGACATATAGGTGTAGTTGGTGTTTGTCTTTTAGGAGGTTACAAGCTAAAGAAGATTTATACATACGAAACAGCATAGAAATAAGTGCAAATGAAGTAGATATATGCAAAGAAAACACCAGAGTAAAGAAAGTTTCCTTGGTTGTATACAGCTAATCCTGGAGATCTTCGTGAAGTTTGTGGGCACTCTTCCACTGTTCATTGTTTCAAACCCGTGACACTTGGCTCCTATTCTCGGGTTTGTCTGTTGACACTAAGGTTTGATGGGTTATAGGATTCAATGGGATTTCATTCAGTGCAAATACAAAACATGGGAATTTAATGTCAGTAAAACAAACTGACTAATGGAGGATGAAAGCAGCCAGACAAATTTTCCTCCCTTCCTCCCACTAAATATGTGGCTGCAGGACCTTGATAAACATCCCTTAAGATTTCCTCTAAGACCAAGCAGTCAGCTTATCATGAAGTTATAATAATCTTGGTAATACACTTATGTTTATTCTTTTTCTTACTTCATTTCCATTTTCTCTTATACCTGTTTTCCTGGGATTGCAATGACCAATGAATTGTTAGCATAGAGATTTTGACCCAGGTTCTATTTCCTAGAAAAGCCTGGCAAAAACAGAGGAGAACAAAGTGGCCCTAGAAAAGAGATATTCAAATATTTTGGGTTTGAATTCCCCACAGGTCTGAAGCATTTGCAGACTTATTACTGGTAGTAGGTAAATGGGGTGGTGATAACCCTCGGCATTAACTTGCGGTTAATTGAGATGCGATGAGTTTATGAGACACAGTGGCTGCCATGCTCGTACTTGACAGGTGTCATAAATATTGTTAGTGTCCCACCCCCAGATTTTCCGTGTCCTCTGTTCTCTTCCAAATGGCAATACCTACATCTGTGAGCCTGAATGTTTTGTTTTGTTTTGTTTTGTTTTTCCTAGAAAGATAGGAAGCCTTGATGCTCATGTGTACAGCAGATTGGAAGTGTCAGGGAATGAACACACCCACCAACAGTCTTCAACCAAAGACTCTTGAGAGCTGGTAAGCAACTACTTCAGTGCCCTTGTCATTGGGTAGACTAATTTTGAGGCATGGGTTTTACAGTTTCCCAGAGGCTGACTGTGGATTTAACTTCAAATGGCTACTGTGATAGTTGGCTTATTAATGCACCTGTTATACATTCCCTTCCTTGCTGGTATAACATGTACTTCCTAAATAGGATTCATGTACTCAATCCTATTGTCAAGATCTGCTTCTGGGAGAATCTAAACTAAGTCAATCAGTTTGGGAGAAATAATGATTATTTAATGCTTCCTTATGGAACATGGTGTTGGCTGGCTGCTTTTGATGGCATTGAATACCTTCTGGAAAAAAAAATTACAAATTAGTGAAATATCAATTAAGGCACTTGAAAAAGCCTGAGGGCATCTATAGTCACTTATCTTTTTCAGGCTGGGTTTGATAGGGATGATGCCATGGAACTAGGCTCCCTAAGATCTAAACTTTTAATCATCACAAGCTGATGAACTAAAGACACACAGTGTTCACTGGGCTTCTATGACTTTTAATGGTAACATAAACTTGGGAAAACTGATCCAATCCAGTTATTGGGTAATTTGAAAGGCTACCCAGTTTCGAATGAGACCCAAAGCAAGAGAGGTTTTGTTAGTCTGTGCATGCTATGTTGCAAACTGCCTTGTTGTTCAGATCATGTGATCTAGCATATCATTCATGTTAGTGGAATCCATGAGAAATAAAGAAGTAAGCTGAAACCTCTGGCGAGCCCCAATAAGAAAACTGCAGTACAGATGTAAAGACTTCTAGAGGAAGGCCATGCTCCCCATGTCAGAAAATACAAAACTACATTACAAATAGTTTGTGACTCTCTAATGTGTTTGAAGGGAAAGTGTGTACTTGAAAATGGAATGCCAAAGACTATGAAAATAGACTATGAGTATACCCATCATGAAATAAGTATAACAGATTTACCAAGTCATAGCAGAAATCCATTGTAAAATGGGACTAATACATTCAAGATTGAACCTAGGAAAGTCCAGGTAGCATAAGTAGATTATATAACCAGATTGCTCATTCTCCTGCCTCTGTTGTGTCAATACTTCCTCACCTGACATCTTTGTTATCATTAAGTGTCTCTGAGATAGAGGAAAGCCTGGTTCACAATTAGGCAGCATAGATTTGCATTAGCTGAAGATGGAACACAGAGGTGGCCAAAAGTCCAAGGTAGAAAGAAATTCTTCCATTCTTCCATTTGTCAGAACTGCGATCAGTGTATTTAATCACTCATTTCATATGGAAAGAGAATTGGGTAGAAATAAATTCCCTTACTACTAAAAAACCCAAACTTCTCTCACTGAGACCATTGCTAAGTCTTATATGGGACTATTCTTTGAGGGCACAAGCCAATCACCTGTCAGGTCAATTATTTAAGACCTTTTCCACTCAGTAAAGGATAATAATTTTTCTTTATTGGAACCAGTAATGACTTACATATGAGTTTGCCTTTCCTGTACACAGTATCTCACCCATAACTGAAAGGCATATATAATACCCAAACAATCATTATCACACTTTACACCATAATCCCTTGGTGCAAAGGACTTATTTTACACTACAGGATATGAGATCATGGTATCCACTGCCCATCATCTAGAAGATGGTATCCATTGCTCATCATCTAGAAGATGCCAGTCTGATATAATGGTGGAGTCACCTATTGAAGGTTCAGCTGAAGTACTGGTTCAGGGACAACATGCTACCAGTTAGGGTGTTGTCCTCCAGGATTTGGTATATGCATTTTTCTAATAACCAACATATACTAAAGTCTAAAATATTTGGTCCAGGAACAAATAAATGGAAAAAGAATTTGCCCCATTTCATTATTACTCTCAGTGTCCCACTTGCACTTTGTTTTTCTTGCCCCCAAAACTTAGGCACTGATTGCTTAGGGATTTACTTCCTGGGAATATTCCTTCTGCTAGGAGTCACAGGAATGGATCCGTTGAAATAGAAGCTTCAAATTATTTTGGCCATTTTAAGGTCAACATGATGGTACTGGACCAGCAGGCAAAGAGACTGGTTTTATTATTATTGGACATTATTGGCATTATTGGACTGGTGGGGTTATCAACCCTGGTTATCATAAGAAGCCAAGGTTGTTGCTACACAGTAGAGAAAAGAAGGAGTAGGACTGAAACCTAAGTGCTTTTAAAACCTTTTCCTGCTTCATTTCTCAGTGATGAGTAAATGAGTCACTGTCACAACCATAGCCAGACAAGGATAATACAATTGAGAGTTCACAGCTCAGACAATGAAGATTAGGGTTTATCCCACCGGACAAGCAACTGTGACCACTGAAAGTGTTGGCCTTGAGTAAGGAAACCTTGAATGTGCTTTTGAAGAAGGAGGTAATAATATTAATTATGTATTCAGGGTCAGAAAAGTGGAGATTATAATATGGTCTGCTCTCTTTTTGAATATTTTGAGGAGACAGGAAATGACCACCTTCTGAAAGGATTGGACTACACTCAGGGAAGAAGGAGGTCATCTTGATTCCAGGCAAGACTCACATGTCATTAGAGGACAAGCAGCTCTGAGTAGCTAGGAAAATAGACTGCACCAGAGTCAGTGCTTCAAACACTGACCTTGACTTCTGGATAGGACAATCTTAAGAATAGCTCACATATTTCACAGTCTTGAGATTGTTGCCCCTGCCAGAGTTAGAGACCAAGAGTCATCCCAGGGAGGCTGTTCCTGGTCCCTTAGTTGGTTAGCAGGCATATACTTGTCTCTTACTCAGAACACAGCAATATGTATTTCGGTATGTGGGTCAATGTAAAGTTTTGTTTATTTGTTTATTTTTACTCTGGGTTGCAATTTACAAAAGTTTGAAAGCCATTCATCTGTGGCACACTGGTTCTCAACCAAGAGAGGAGTATCAGAATCGTGGGGTACCATCTCAAACTAGACTTCCTCCCATGCTCTTCTTGTTTTCCACTTCACTCATTCATTAAAATTCTTGCTATAGCAGTCAATAATTGCAGATTGCGGTTATTACAAGCTGAAGTAGATTTTAAGAAGTAGAAAGAAAATAATTACACTTTATTTTAACATTTTTTTAATGTTTATTTTTGAGAGAGAGACAGAGCGTGACCAGGGGAGCATCAGAGAGAGAGGGAGTCACAGAATCTGAAGCAGACTCCAGGCTCTGAGCTGTCAGCACAGAGCCTGATGTGGGGCTTGAACCCAGGAACCGTGAGATCATGACCTGAGCCAAAGTCGGACGCTCAACTGACTGAGACACCCAGGTGCCCCTAATTACACTTTATTTATTTTAATTTTTTTCTTCAAATTTATTTAAACTATAGTTAGTTAACATATAGTGTAATATTGTTTTCAGGATTAGAATTTAGTATTCACCACTTACATGCAACACTCAGTGCTCAACACAAGTGCCTTTCTTAATACCCATCCCTCATCTCACCCATCCCCCACCCACCTCCCTCCATCAACCCTCAGTTTGTTCTATCTTTAAGAGTTTTTTATGGTTTGTTGCCCTCTCTTTCTCCCCACCCCTTCCTATAGGTTCATCTGTTTTGTTTCTTAAATTCCAGATATGACTAAAGTCATATGGTATTTGTCTTTCTCTGATTAACTATTTCTCTTAACATAGTATATTCTAGATCCACCCACATTTTTGCAAATGGCAAGATTTCATTCTTTTTGATGGCTGAGTAATATACCACTGTATGCATACCACATTTTCTTTATCCATACATCAGTTGATAGACAGATATTTGGGCTCTTCCCACAGTTTGACTGTTGTTAATAATGCTGCCATAAACATTAGGTGAAGGTGCCCCTTTGAATCAGTATTTTGTATCCGTTGGGTAAATACCTAGTGGTGCAATTGCTGTATTGTAGGGTAGTTCTATTTTTAACTTTTTTTTTTTTTTTTTAATTTACTGGGTTAATTGAGTTGTTTTTTTTTTTTTTTCAACATTTATTTTATTTTTTGGGACAGAGAGAGACAGAGCATGAACGGGGGAGGGGCAGAGAGAGAGGGAGACACAGAATCGGAAACAGGCTCCAGGCTCTGAGCCATCAGCCCAGAGCCCGACGCGGGGCTCCAACTCACGGACCGCGAGATCGTGACCTGGCTGAAGTTGGACGCTCAACCGACTGCGCCACCCAGGCGCCCCTATTTTTAACTTTTTGAGGAAATTCCATACTGTTTTCCAGAGTGGCTGCACTGAAATGGGAGAAGAAATGTGAAAATGACATATCTGATAAAAGGTTAGTATCCAAAATCTATAAAGAACTTATCAAACTCAACACCCAAAAAACAAATAGTCCAGTGAAGTAATGGCCAGAAGACATGAATAGACATATTTCCAAAGACGACATCCAGATGCCTAACAGACACACGAAAGGATGCCCAACATCACTCATCATCAGGAAAACACAGATAAAAACCACAATGAGATACCACCTCACAACTGTCAGAATGGCTAAGATTAACAGCACAAGAAACAAGTATAGACTTTATTTTAAAATTAATTTTCAAAATGTTCTTCGGCATGGTTTTCATATTGCTTGTATAATAAGCAGAGACACAAAAAATTAAAGGAAGAATGAGAAACAGTGCTGTGCTGAAAGGTAGTAAAAATTGTATGGTCTGCATCTTTTAAGTTAGAAGTTAGGATTGCTTTATGGAATTAAAGATGTTACCCCATAACATAACTTCACATGGGGTCAGGCTCAGGGAGAAATTATCTAGGGGAAACATTACTCTGTCGAATCTGCCTCCTCTGCCCCCAGAATCTTAGGACTCCTGTTCCACACTTCATCCCTAGAATCCTCCTCTTGACATAAGACAATGAATCAGACACCTCACAGAAACCAGAAAGGTGAGTACACAGTTGGAATTTTCTGCTCAGCACTACCAGCAGTAGGAGCTACTTCTGTGATTGGCTAGCTAGAATAATACAGGCAAGGAGCAACAAGACAGAATAGAACAGAAATGCAAATGTTTCCAAACTATGAAGGGGTATAGAGGTCATTAAAGCATCAAGTTTAATTGTAAAAACTTTGTAGTCTGGAAAAAAAGAGAATTATTCCAGACATCATGAATACGTTTGACACTGGGAAGTCAGTTTGATTCTCCAGTTTTCCTTACTTACTCTACTAATTCCAAGGTTATAAAGAATATTAAAGGGGATATTGAAGAGACTCTGAAGAAAATAATAGAAATGTAAAGTTTTATTGTCATTATAGGGCCACACTTTTTCACAATGCAGAAAGACCTCAAATACTACCAACTTCTGAGGGATGGGCCTGATTTCCTTATTTATTATAGGCATTTATATAGGCATAAATATATAATATATATATATATATATATATATACACATACATATATAGGCATTTATTCCTCATTTCTATTTTTACTCTTTTGTCCCTCCCAACCTCTTTCACTCTCTTCTTTCCTTGTCTCCCTCCTAAACACTCCCATTGAATGAAAAGAAAAAAGCATATTTACCACTAACCTACTTATATGTAGTTTATTTCCAGTATGTTCTCTCCATTGGTAACATTTACTTTTAAGGGAGAAGGGGAAGACAGAGACCAAACAAAAGACACAAAAGCAAACAAAAACCAGACGTTATCCCTGCCACCTCTCTTTTGGGAATATTGGGAGCAAAGACTTGTATTTCCTTTTCAAGGTCATTTCATGTTTGTTATCATTGGCTTGTAGCATGATAGCCTCCTGCTCTCTGGTGCTTTTTTAAGTTTAAATTAGTTTCCAATAAAGACGCTCTTGCACCTTGCAGGGGGAAAGCATTGTTTTTAATACACTTGTAACTAATCCTGCCAGTCCTTGGGGAGTTTCAAAGGACCTCAAAGGCGATAGTTCTCTACCCGGGAGCAAAGAAGCCATTATAGCTTGTACTGGAAGATTTAATAGGTGTCATAATTTATCATGTAAACCGAAAAGTGTTTCTTAATTAAGTGCGTACGTTAATGAATTTTTTAATTTGATCCCTGTAAGTACCTTGCTATACTAATTGCAATATTCTACACATTAGTCATCCGCTGTTGCCCTTGGCTATTTTCTACCCTGAGAGGAAGAGAAAGAGAGCTTTTCAGTTAAAGTTCATTTAACTCTTTCCACCCAACAAATTAGATTTAGTCTTACTCACACTGGAGTGACAGCTGTGGTTCAATTTCTCTGAGCTTTCAGGGTTCTTGAATGTAAGAACCAGCTGCAATTTCTGTCATTTTTCAGTCATAGGAAGTGAGGGTAACTACTGCTCAGCAAGCGAAGCCCTGCCCCTTCCTAAGGGGGCACGTTGCATGGTTCTCCTGAGAGAAAAAAAAGTATATAAGGGCCAAGATGGAGAGAGGGGCCACACACAGCTTCTTCTCTTCTGCTGTGAATTCTCTGCAGTGTGGTTAATGAAGGGCTGAAATTCAAACAATATTTGCCAAACTCAAAAGAATTAAGGAAAAATAAAACAAGTGTATCTGCTTGACTGGATATGATATCTATGACGAATGAAACAGTATTTGTAATAATAAGGGAAGTGCTTATGATATAACATGATGTCCAAAAGTACAATATACCATTATGGTACAATATTATTACAACTGTGAAAAATACCAAAAAAAATGTTGATAGGGAAAAAAATTAGCAAATTATATGCTCAATCATATTATGACTGTCTTCTGGCGATATGGTTATGAGTAATTTTTCCTTTCTCTATATTTCTGAATTTCCCAAATGTAATATAATGCTGATATGTAATAGGGGAAAATGCTTTATTTAAAAAAAAGCTGGTATAAATATCATATGAGGGCTTTAGGCTTGAGACTTGAGTTTAGTGAGAGGTGCTCCCCATTTAGATAGCTATTATATAGCTTTTTAAATTTTTTCATACATTCAAAGTTATCCATAGTTAACAACAACAACAACAAACCCAGTCACAAGGTATTATTAAAGAAGGATTAAAAACAAAAAGCCACCAATTCTTGGCTTTTCTCTTTGAACCAGTTTTTTTTTTTTAAATGTTCTTGTTTTTTTGTTGTTGTTGTTTGTTTGTTTTAGTTTTATTTCTGAGACAAAGACAGAGCATGAGTGGGGGAGGGGCAGAGAGAGAGGGAGACACAGAACCCGAAGCAGGTTCCAGGCTCTGAGCTGTCAACACAGAGTCTGATGTGGGCTCGAACTCACAAACTGTGAGATCATGACCTGACCCGAAGTTGGATGCTTAACCAACTGAGCCACCCAGGTGCCCCATCTTGGCTTTTCTCTTTAAGTGGACATATTGGAATATTCAGGAGGAGATAACTGTATTGTAATAAATTTTATTTGTTTTTCTTGCATTCAGAGACACACACTTTTCTCTTTTATGTCTTATCTATAATAACTGATTTACAAGATTAAGCTGCATAAGAAAATCAACACATTAAGAATATGAATAAAAATATCATTTAATAGACATGGGTACCATGCCTTACTTTTTATACATTTATATTTAACAAAGAACTCTTGTACTATGAGCCCATGTTAGCACATCAAATGAATAATATTGTCAAATGAAATATAGGATGCCCTATTAAATTTGAATTTCAGATGAACAATGAATATTGTTAATGTAAGTTTGTTGCATTATTTGCTAAATCCAGTAATCCTACAAATGAAGGCATTAGGATGCATCAGAGTTAACTAGACAATTGCTGTTTGCTTAATACACATAAATTTTCCTCTTCATGGGTGGAGGCCCAGTAAGTCAAAAATAAGAAATCCTATTCCCAGTGATTCTTTATAAGAACCACAAAAGGTAGTGTTTGCAAATTACTGTCCCAAAGCAGTACTACTCAGCCCCTAGTGTGCCTAAGGATCACCTGAATATCTTGTTCAAATTTAAATTCTCATTTATGACGTATGTTGGAGAGTTGGGATTCTGCATTTACCAAGCTCCGGGGAGATGATGATGCTGCTGGTCCTTGAACCAAATTTCAGGTAGAAAGACAATTTAGATAATTTCTGATGTCTCTGTTAGGTTTCAAATTTGTTGATTCCATGATTCTCTTTTTACATGTAGTTTTTATTTTATTAAATACATTTTATTAAAATTTGATTTTCAAACAAATGACAAATTTTCGGTAACCTAATTCTCACGTAGCACATTGGAACTCAGAATTCATTATGGTATTGCAATGCCAGACTTTCATTGTGATTCTTGTTTTGACCGGGTAGTGGCAATGTAAGTCCATCATAAATATCAGAACTATGGTATTTTCATTTATGAAATTTATTTTTCATCCATTTATTTATTAATGAGTACTTCTTGAATCCCTACTATGTGCCAGTGCTGTTGCTCAGCACAGAAAACTCATCAGAGAAGTCTATGAGCTTATTTAAAATGGGAATTTGGCCCATATCTCTGATTTTGTGATCCCTCCACTCATCCCCTTCACCTTTATGGTCAGCTTGCTTGCTTCCCAGAAACTTTGTGTTAGAATTTGCTTTTCCTCTGCATCTTTTCATGGTTGGCTTCTCACCACCGAAATCTCAGGTCACAATGTCAGCTCTTTTGAGAGTGTGTCTCTGATTTTTCTATCAAGAGTCAATCCCAGGGGCACCTAGGTGGCTCAGTCAGTTAAACGTCTGACTCTTGATTTCCACTCAGGTCATGATCTCACAGTTGTGAGATTGAGCCCTGCATCAGGCTCTGCACTAATGGCACAGAGCCTGCTTGAGACTCTCTCTCTCTCTCTCTCTCTGCCCCTCCACTGCATGCTCTCTCTCTCTTTCTCAAAATAAGTAAGTAAACATTTTTTTTAAAAAGTTCATCCTATACTCTCCTGTCACTTATGTATGATATTAGTATGTTTTATGATCTCACATTCACTCTTCTTATTTATGCATGTATATGTTTATGTATCCATGTATGTGTTTTTACATCACTCTATGCCATTAGCACCTGACACTTATAAACAACCTTTGCAAGTTTTAGCCACTGTGACACTCCATAAATACTTTTGCATAAGCTGAGTTTTTTTTTAAATCTAAACCCAAATCAGTTGAAATTTACATGTGTGTAAGCAGAACTAAAAACTTTAAGAATGAGAAGGCAATTTTTGTGAGAGTTTTGTTTCTTTTTTTTTTCCAATTTTTGTTTTTGTTTATTTATTTTTGAGAGAGAGAGAGAGAGAGAGCACAAGCTGGGCAGGGGCAGAGAGAGAGTGAGAGGAAGACACAGAATCAGAAGCAGGCTCCAGGCTCTGAGCTGTCAGCACAGAGTCTGATACGAGGCTAGAACCCACGAGCCATGAGATCATAACCTGAGCCAAAGTTGGATGCTCAACCGACTGAGCCACCCAGGTGCCTAACAGTTTTGTTCCTTTATACAAGTCCATCTGGAATATTCAGTAACTGTGTAATTCATTGTGTCACCTTGCATATTTGCTATACATTATCATTAGGGCCATATATAAATAGAATTTATATTAAATTGGTCTTGTGTATTCCTAATGTCATCCTATTTTGTGCACTATTTTTCTAAACATTTCTAGAAAAAGTGAGAAATTGTAGTGTAACCCAATATAGAGGTAAAATTATTTTTCTTTATGCCAAAACAACCACAATTAGATGTAGTAGAACAGAGACATGGAGAGAGAAAGAGTGAGAAAGTACAGAAAGAGAAAAGATTCCAACATTATTAACAACTCTCATTTTTAAATGGCACAAATGAAAAAGTATAAAAAGCGCATCAATAAGTGCAATAAAGCAATATCTGAGACCTAATTTTCTTTTGAGAATTCGCTCGATAGTTACACATATGTTTTACAAGATGTAAAAAGTCACCTTATGCCTTTAGGTTATGCAGTGGACAGTAATATATTTCTGGAATTAAGGCTATGGGTATCATAATTAAGTGAAGAGACTGGAAGATCCCCCTCAATAAAATTTAGGCTCTAATATATGGCAGTGGACTCCTAATTCAGTCACATTGTCACTTAATCAGAACCCACATGTCAAATCCTGACCATCAGACTCCAGAAGCTATTGGCCTAATTATTGACCAGGCCACCAAGACTCACAAGCGAATCAGCCAGCATACTCTGCAAAGCTGAAAACTCCATTATCAGTGTCTTCCAACTGTGCTCTGAATACATTATTGATTCGTTTTAGCTGCAAGTTCTCCTGACAAGCTTATGCGTGCAATTAAGTGGATTACATGGAACGTGTTAAATAGCCTAAGAACTTCTTAGGATGGGAAGTCTGAGCATCACCACTGATTCGCTCACTCAACTCACCCACTCACAGGCAGGATATAGGAAATTAACAGGCACCATACAACATCCTGTATTTCACAGGAGGGAAGTGCTTTGTGTGGTAGTCTGTCTCTTGCTTCAAAAAATAGTCAAACAGTTTTGCCTCATAGTTCTCTGTTGTAATAGATGAAATGCAGTCTGACACCACTGTCTATTGTACTAGTATGTTTTTACAAAAGCAGGCACCAACTAAATCCTTACTATTTCTGTTTTCATTTCAAAACAGTTTATGCGATCTAGGTATTTGAAGGTTTAGCTTCTGAAAGGTGTTTTCCTTCTGAAAAAAAGAAAAAAACTTTTTTCTCTCTGCTTTGTAAATATTTTAATGAAAACCCCTAATTAAATATAGGCAAGTCCAAGGATGATGTGAAGAAGGTCTCACTGACAGATAGGTAAGCCTTTTATAGGGTCTATATAAAATATAAGATCTTTCAGCATCTTCAGAAACATTAACGAGGTCTAAGAAAATAAGATTTTGATGCAAACCCTAAGTTGTTGTTGCTGTTGTTGCTATTCAATGTAAACACGAGCCAGAAATGAAGCCACTCTGAATATAATGAAGTATAGTGATCAGTGATATGTTAAAGCACTACTACTCTTTTTATGAGCTCTGGTCAAAGATGGGAAGCATAGTACCTATAGCCAACTTGAAGTTCCTTATGAAAGAAGCTCTGAGAAAAATCATGTAACTTCTTTTGGTGTAGCTTTAGTTGTAAGTGAAATGGTATGATATAGGATGAAAAACCAAGAAGATACAAGAAGGATAACCCAATAATAGTGTCAGTCATATTACACTCCAATATTTAAGATCTGCTCCTTGGGAGAGAAACTCTGATTATGGCCAATGATGTTACACATTGTAACTAGGGTGTAGCCCAACCTCTTACTATTAGACCTCATAAAGACTGAATATGCTATGGGTGACTAAGAGCTTCTCTGGTTCTCCGAACAATAAAGTATTAAGATGGTAAAAGACTCTCAGGTTCTAATCACCTATCCAGAAAACACTTAGCTTGTATTCCTTTAGCTAGCTTCAGTATCTTGTGTGGCTATGTTGTGGTTAGAAACAGGTCAAGGATAAAAGTTAATACTAAATAGGCTTTAAACAAAAATTTTTAATATTTTTGTTTATTTTTGAGAGAGAGAGACACAGAACATGAGCGAGGGAAGGTCAGAGAGAAAAGGAGACATAGAATATGAAGCAAGCTCCAGGGTCTGAGCTGTCAGCACAGAGCCCAACACGGGGCTCAAAATTGCAAACCTCAAGATCATGACCTGAGCCAAAGTTAGACGCTTAACCGACTGAGCCACCCAGGAGCTCCCTAAATATACTTTTCTTGATAATCACTTTGGTGTAAAAAAAAAAAAAAAAAAAAAATCACCTTTGTAGAATTGAATAATTGGTCTGGGTACCATTTAAAAAAATTAGTTCTTGATTTCATTTTTTTAAAAAAGGAAGATAATTTCTACTTGAAATAGAAAACAACTTAAGTAGGAATTGTAAAAAGCGTAGGCCTACCTTGCTCCATCACTGGACTGTAATCTTTGTTACAGAGGGAAATATTTCTATCTTATTCACCACTACATTCCTTAAGAGAAGATTTTGATGCTAGATGACGTTCTAGCATCTAATTTTTTGATAAAATATAGCCCTATTACACAGATACAAGTGAAAGGAATCATAGACGTCAGCTTTTATAAACCTTTCTTTTATTAACTATGGTTTCCTATTGAATGAAGTTACTGGGAATATTTTGACATAATAAAACTAAATTTTGTACACTTTTCTGAAAATGCATCCAAGTCATCACAGTTAGCTAAAAATAGTACTTTCAACTGTACTTTTACCTCTTATCAGTATTGATAGAAAAAGTAGGCAAAGTATCGGAAAGGAAAGCTTGTTGTCAGAGCTAAGTTAATAATATATCTACTTCCACTTATCAAGTCAAATGAAAACCAGTGTTGATATGGGTGGAATCACTGAATGCTGAGTCTGAAAGGAAATGCATTCAGAGTCCTTTTCCTTTGGTTCATGTAAGAATCCACCTAAGCCATACCAGGGATGTGTGTCTGTTTAAAGTCTTCAGAAAACATTACACAGTATTCCTCAGACCCTGCGGCAGGGTCTTTCAAACTACTTTCATAAACCCACAGAATTAATAAAGCCTTGTTGTCACATCTGTATATATTAGCTATGAAAGGTAGACTTTTCACAAGCTGAGTTAAAAGTCATAATAAAATTATGTAAAAATTGTATATTTGGTTTCACA
Source organism: Herpailurus yagouaroundi (assembly GCF_014898765.1). Taxonomy (NCBI): domain Eukaryota; kingdom Metazoa; phylum Chordata; class Mammalia; order Carnivora; family Felidae; genus Herpailurus; species Herpailurus yagouaroundi. Next base: position 103,355,227 of record NW_024412376.1, read on the forward strand.
TAAAATACACCTTATCACACATTCTGGTAAAAAGTCCAAAAGCGGTTTTCATTCTCCCTTCATTACCTGTGTAAATCGAAGGTAGGCACACCCTCTGGGGATTTCATTCTCCTCGCTTTTGTAATCGCGGCAGTGATACGCCTAACCAGTGGATTAGTGTGAGAACAAACTGAGGTAATACGGGAAAAGGATTTAGCACATGGCTTGGCATGAAGTCACATCTCTAAAATAAATTGGTAATAATTATTTTATTAATAACTTCTAAAACTTGTGTTTGATGGATTTCTCAGAAGGTATTCCTCTGAATATTTCAAGTCAACTTTGGTTTGCTTCCTATCACCTAGTGACTAGGAGAACCGAAGATGAAACCTTTCATGGTCCTGAGGCAAAGTTTGGAAGAAAATAAATTACACTTACGTTTGTGGATACCGTGTTGTATCAGCAAGTGATACAAAACAGCCTTAACCTGCCCCTCAGCGTGACTAATCTTCCTGACTATAGACCCCTGGCCTCTCTTAGAGCATTTATTTCAGAAAACTTGCCATTTTAAAACGCTCTCTCTTTCCCTCTGAGACATAGATCTTCTCCCAGCTTCTTGGCACTTTTACCACCCAAGAATGTCTTTCTGGAGGATTTGGGGAACCATCTCTTTGAAATGTAATCGCAAAGATACATTTATCTCACAGTCTGCAGGAGGGTAGGAACCAAACCTTTATAAGCACTAATTAGCAAGCACAAATGGCCTAATCAAAGCAGCCCAGTCCCCTTTAACATTCTCCAGGACTTTCCCACTAGCTCACCCCATGCTTAAAAAGGCAGAAGCCTTTTGTTACAATGGAGTTGAGTTCAATCTCTCTCACTTATCGCACTATTATTGACCCCTGTTGCAACAGTCTTAAATAAAGTCTTCCTTGCCTGTTTAACTCTGTGCAGTACAATTTTTTCTCAAAGTGCTTTGAAGAGTTTTTTCAAATTATATTTTGCAGAAGTGTGATAAAATGAGATTTTAATGCTCTGAGTAAAAGTGGTTTGACTTGATTATTATAAAATATATTTCATAAAATTAGAAAATATTTCACCTATGAATGAGATTTCCACTATATAATTTTTTTTTTAATTGAGAGAGCACAACCAAAAAAGGTAGGCAAGAGTAAGATGTCCTGAGAAGATTTGGTTTTATGAGAATCTGTCCCACATGCTCTGCATAAATTTCCACACACTCTCAAGACTTTGACTCTCTTCAAGGTTGCAAGAAAGCATAACTGCTAAGTTTTAACTACCCATTTTATTAATAAAACCAAAGGATTTTACTTACCAAAATATATTTACTCTGTGATCTAGATAAATACCTACCTAGAAATCATTTTCTCTCCTTTTCATTAACAAAAACTGAGTGCTTTCATTTTGTGGTTATGCTATTCTGCTTTTCTGTTGTATTGTCCCCTTAAATTCTAACAACTATAACCCAAATCCTTTAAATGTACCAATATTTCATGTGTACAGTTACTTCTAATATAGAACTTACCCAAAACATGGTCATTCCCAATGTTCAATGTATATTACATACAATCTCCAAAATCCGTAGAACCAAAAAAACAAAACCAAAAATCTTCCTCATACTTAGTCTTCACATGCCCTATCTTCTGGCCTTTTCTGGGACTTAAAAACAATTTTTTTAATGTGTATTTATTTTTGAGAGAGAGAGAGAGAGAGGGAGAGCACAAGCAGGGTAGGGGAAGAGAGAGACGGAGTCACAGAATCTGAAGCAGGCTCCAGGCTCTGAGCTGTCAGCACAGAGCCCAGTGCGGGGCCAAACTCACAAGTTGGGAGATCATGACATGAGCTGACGTCGGACTCTCAACTGACTGAGCCATCCAGGTGCCCCTGGCCTTTTCTGGGACTTTAAGAAAACATTAATAATTGAGTCATGTTTGCTGTGAGGCCAACCAAAGCCCATGTTAGAAATCGCTATCAATAGATGAAATGCCACTGTGTTCCAAGCAGTTGGAAATCATTGCTTTCCCATGTGGATGTGATCATTGCCCTTTGCTTCCTGTAGATCAAGGATTCAGATTTATTTTAGACATTAGTGGGTATGCGTGGTCTTTCCACATACTTCTCAACTTCAGAGTTTCAGTTTCGAGCCAGAGAAAGCCCCTCCTAGACCTTCCTCCACTACCAAGAACTGAGAGACTGAGGAGGTCCCAAGTCCCCTCCAGCAATCATTTTCAGAATCCATGTTTTTCCTTTTTCTCTTACTTTTTATGGTTATCAGGGAGCAGGGGAGAGTGATCTTCTCCCATTAACTTTTGCTTCCCCAAAGTTCTCCATTCTGGTGACCTGATAAATTGCACTTGTCTCTGACAAAGATTCAGTCACATTCACGCAGAGAAGCCACACCAAATGGGCCTGCATGCGTCAAACGCTGACACACCTCACTCTATCCCTTCTCTATTGTCAAAGTGATCACTGCTCTGTTAATGGAGGAGGAACAAAGTTATAAACAAAGCTAGCCACTGACCTTAGCAGAGTCACTAGCCAGGTTGGGGGAAGCTATACTTTTTGTTTTTGTTTGTTTGTTTTAATTAAAAGAAAGAGAACAAGGTATTATACTATGCAAAGACCAAAGGGATCTCAATATACCCTAAATCTATATTTAAGCAGATAACCCCCTCCTCAACTCCTCAACAGCATATGCCAATGTCTCCTTTAGCTCACAAAAGCCAATTCCCTCCTGCGGCTCCAGAGCACCCGAAGTCTCTGTGTGGTGATTAGTCAAGTCCGTGCAGCCCAGGGCCTGACTCCAATCACTTTCTCCTTGAAAATTGCTGAACCTCGATGCAGCAGCACAGCACAGAGCAGGCCTTGTCACTGGGGCTTGGAACTCATTACAGCCCAGAGACTTTAGGAGATTTGTTTCCGAGGCTTGATCATCTTCCTTTCGGGGCAGCTAATTAGTGTTTCCCCAGGGCTTCTGCTCTGTGAATACTTAAGGGTAATCATCACCAGCTAACTGCATGGGGGGTGTATCTAAGCAATTTTACCAAGTCAACTGACAACAGCTTGAAGTAATATTAGCCCTGTTACATGAAGACAAGTGTTCTCCACCCAACGAAGAAGGAGACTGGCGCCACTCAATAAATCACTGCAGCATCCTTGAAAGCTTAGTCTCAGTTCTGAGCCATTAATTTCAGCGAGGTCTTTTGACAGGATGTTTTGAGAGCACAAGAGCATGCATTGAGAGCATGCTCTCTCTTGAACTAAATTATAAAGAGCAAATTCTCCCAGTTACTTACCTGGCAATCCACTTAAGTCCTAGGGTATCAAACAAATCTTTTGCCATTTTTTCATCAGTCTTACCACTCAGGATACAGAGAATGACCTTCCTTTAAACAAGAACATAACAGAAATGCCTGTTTAGTCTCCACCTTCATAGATTTGCTAAACACATATCTGAACACTTGGATAGGACTAGATAATCATGAAAGTTCCCTCTATTGGCCAAACACCAGATAATGTTACCCAAATTGCCACATGATAGAAAATAAGTTCATTCAGAAAACTAAAAGTGAGACGTAGAAGGATAAACTTATAAAAGTTGTATTAAGAATGTGTTAAGGATGATAGCAGTATTATAAAGGCAATGACCAATCAGACTATGGCATTTGAAGGGCACCTTTTGCCCCACAGCCTGTCGTACTATCAACAGGCAGTCTAATAAGTACTGGGATATAAAACATTTCAAGGAATGTTGTAATAGAGTTATGTCATACCAGGCAGTACCATGCTACCTTCTCTATAAAAAGAAGGTTCATTTCTCATTTCATGGAAACTCTTAAAGAAAGTGACCACTCTCCACACCATGAAATGGATGAACATTTTGGTGGAGAAGAATGGGAGGTTTATAAATAAATCAGAAAAACAAGATATAAATCCACCTATCACCGTCTATTTGTGTATCTTATCTATCATTATCTCTATCTATCTATTCATCTATCTATCAATCATCTAGCTATCTAGCTATCTATAAAAAAGGGATAAAAGATGCTAACTTTAGAAATTTAAAAAGTACCAAGTGCGTATCAAATTTTTTTTTTCACTTCAGGGAAGGTATGATAGACCTGTAACGGTTTTTTTTGTTGTTGTTGTTGTTGTTGTTTTCTTTAGTGATACAGGATAATCACATTTTCTTGTTCCAATTAATGGAACAATGGTTCCAATTAATGGGAAAAATTATTCAAAGTTAAAAATATTCTTTGAAATATGAGGCTCTGGAATTAAACAAAACTACCAGTTTCAAATTTCAAACAAAAATTACAGATGTTAGCATTTGAAGGAGACTAAGAGTAGAAAAAACTTTTATTTTAGTCCCATACTTTCTAATATGAAGGCAACGAAACAGGGCTGGAACAAAGGTGAGTCAAGGGACTGACCAAACACAAACAATATATAATAATTTGGTGGTGAAAGGAGTATGATTTTGAAAGCTTTGTAGTATAAACATAATACCAAGATGATTAAGTAGCTTTTTATGAAATTAAGATATACATTGGTATGATAAAATTATGTTTACAGTATCATATTAAGTCATATTAAGATAAAAACTCTTGTACATAGTTACTCAAATGTCATTTATAGGTTTTTTCCCCCAATTAAATGATAGCTCCAAATTCCATTTCATCTGACCATAATAATTTTATGTAAATTAAATTGGTTGAAACATTTAAATATAAAAACAGTTTTGACATTCTAATAAAATGAATTTAAAATTACTCTCTCGGGGCGCCTGGGTGGCGCAGTCGGTTAAGCGGCCGACTTCAGCCAGGTCACGATCTCGTGGTCCATGAGTTCGAGCCCCGCGTCAGGCACTGATGGCTCAGAGCCTGGAGCCTGTTTCCGATTCTGTGTCTCCCTCTCTCTCTGCCCCTCCCCCGTTCATGCTCTGTCTCTCTCTGTCTCAAAAATAAATAAACGTTAAAAAAAAAATTAAAAAAATAAAATAAAAAAATAAAATAAAAATAAAATAAAAATAAAATTACTCTCACCTGTTGTCGATTTTTCAAATTTTTTATTGTCAGAAAGAAAAATGGTTTTGAATTTGTCATTGGTTCTTCCAGATGCCAAACAAGAAAGTTTTCTAGATTTCCCAACAAGAAGTTGTTTTTTTTTTTTAATGTTTATTTTTTTTGAGAGAGACAGAGACAGAGACAGAGACAGAGCATGAGTGGAGAAGGAGGACAGAGAGAGGGAGACACAGAATCTGAAGCAGGCTCCAGGCTCTGAGCTGTCATCACAGAGCCCCACATGGGGCTCAAACTCACGAGCTGTGAGATCATGATCTGAGCTGAAGTTGGACACTTTAACAGTCTGAGCCACCCAGGCGCCCCCAAACAAGAAGATTTTTAACACAAAGGATAAGCATATTGCTTTACTTTAAATATTTTCACCAAGACTTCCTTTAATACCTTAATATGCGTAAATTTTAAACTAAGATGAATTCAAATTTGGAAATCAGTATTCCACATACCGACTGATTCAATGGCCGCTTCCATGTTTGAGGAGTTTTCAATACAGTGGCTCATGTATTGATAACCTCCGGGATCTCCTCCATTTTCACCATTAACCCATAATGGATACAACATGTTCTGGTCAAGTCAAGGATTCCTGTGTTTCATGCCTTTGCTCTACCAACATATTTCATAAACCTGCAACTTCTCCAAAAATACATGACTACTGATTTAACAATAGTGACAGCACTTCAGACATCTTTCAGTTCCTTAAAAATCTTCATCACTACTAAATTCAAAAGATGACTAAGTGTAAATAATGCTCAGTCACTTTCCTTTTGAATTTTTGCTTTAATTCAATTAAATTTTCCACTGGTTTGGTGGGACCATTGGAAGCCAGATCCTTCAAATGAGGCAGATGAATTTGTGCAGGTATTTTGCTGAAGATGCGTTTTATAACTGTGTAAGTTGAACTGAGATGTGTGCTAAAAAGGAATAAAACCTCAAAGTATCAATTGAATTGACAGTTTCATGTGACAGCTATTTTTTATTTCGGGATCAGTTGCTCGTTTCATTACACGTTGCTGAATAAGCTGAGGGCACACTAATCTCATTAAAAACATGTCTTGAAAGATTTCCTTCTTTATTATTCAAAATATTTAATTAAAAAGTTGAACACTTTTCAGGAATACGCTACGAATTTCTAAGTAGAAATATTTCTTACTCTTTCTTTTTTGCTCTGGTTTCCAGAAACTCCAAAAATTTGTCTTTAATCACAGATGAAAGAGACGTGGCTGCACTTTTAATAGAAACTGTTGTCTTACAAAAAATAAACTATTTTCAACTGTGAATTTCACATACATTTAATTTTTCACTTTGTTTTGAGTGAACAGATGATAATTTTGTAGCAGATTTTCCCCCAAAATGCAATGGTTTTAAGTGCATTTCACCTCTTTTCTGCTTTGTATATTTTCTAGAAGTTATTCCAATTATGAATTGCTTGTGCCTTTATTTATTCTTCTCCACAACTGAATTTTTGTTAGAAGCAAGATAATGTCTTGTCCTTTAGGTGGCCGTGTGTCCCAGCTTTCCTGGGACAGTCCCAGATTATATGTTGCCCAGGTATGCATCCACAGTAGCATTTTTTTTTTCCTGTCTTTTTTATATTTTCGAAAGTAAGGATTGCTATTAATAGATGCATCAATGAAGCCAGGTGGCTTATACTTCCCCTACACCTCGTTCTAGCTCTTGCTCCGATCTCACCTGATAGTTTACGAGAAGCATGTGCAGCAACATTGTGGTTAAAACGTAGAGGGCGATCAATAGTAACAAGAATCTCCATATTTTCTACATGCAGTATAACAAACAGCTCCCTTTCAAGGACAACATACTGAGCACTCTAAGAAACACAGAGTTCGAGTTGAAACTCCAGCAGCTAGGGACAGCTGATGCCTTGTGATCTTGGATGGTAATGGGGAAAGTATTTGACATGGCTGCACCAGAGGTCCACTTAGGGGTCTATCCAGTTGTTTTTTGGCCCACACCACGGCCTAGAAGAGGCATGAAGCTCTCGGGTCATCAGTAGGTGAGGTCGGGGAAAAATACAGGTTAATTGTGCACGCAGTGAGCCTGTAGCTACAGTGTCTGTAGGAAACAGAGGCTGAGTAAGCCTGTTGCTGAGCATATAGAGTTGTGCCGTCTAACAGGTAGTCACTAGCCATGATTATTTACATTTAAATTAATTAAAATTAAATAAAATTAGAAATTCAGTTTCTCAATTATACTAGCCCCTTTCCAAGTGCACAATGGCCACATTTGGCTAATGACCTCTGGTATTGGACAGTGTGACTATAATTTCCAACATTGCCCAAATTTCTATTGAACATTGTTGCTATAGTGTACCCTTTTGCTATAGTCATGTTGTAACTATTGTAAGTTTAAAGCCACAAGTATTTCTTTTATTTTTTATAGGCATTCATTTGTATTTTGTACTCAATTCTTTGGCAGTAATGGACTCAATAAAACCCCAGTACACTGTAATGAAAAATTAAGAACTGCATTTATCTTGTTTTATTTTATTGTATTTTAGATAGAGAAAGAGTGCATGTGTGGGGGAGAGGGAGAGAAAGAGAGAGAGAATCTTAAGCAGGTTCCACACTCAGTGCAGAGCCTGATGCAGGGCTCCATCCCATGACCCTGGGATCATGATCCAAGCTCAACTCAAGAGTGAAGGATGCTCAACCAACTGAGTCACCCTGTACTTCTCTAAGGAAAGTTAATGAACAAATAACTTTCACAAAAAAATACTTACATTTGCCATGGTGATATCATTGACCCCTGAAAACCCTAAGAAACAAATCTGGTGAAAGTTTTATCAGTAGTTGTTTTAAAAACAATGTACCCACAAGGTGCCTAGGTGGCTCAGTCGGTTAAGCATCCGACTTTGGCTCACGTCATGATCTCAAAGTTCCTGAGTTCCAGTCCCACGTTAGGCTCTGTGCTGACAGCCCAGAGCTTGGAGCCTGGTTTAGATTCTGCGTCTCCCTCTCCGTCTGCCCCTCCCCTGCTCACACTCTATCTCTCTCTCTCAAAAATAAACATTAAGAAATAAATAAATAAAAATAAAATAAAATAATGTACCTGAAGACTCTAATATGTGCAGTCACAGAAGTTGAATTTCATATAACGTTCTTAAACATGACTTTTTAAAAATGTTTTTTATTTACTTATTTGGGGGGGGGGGGCGGGGGAGACGCAGAGAATCCAAAGCAGGCTCCACAAGGTCAGGGCTGAGCCCAACACAGGGCTCGAACTCACCAACTGTGAGATCATGACTTGACCCAAAACCATGAGTCAGATGCTTAACTGGCTGAGCCATCCAAGCAACCCAGCATGAATTTTCATTTAGTTCAATTATGTGTATAAACTAAAGTAGCTCATTTTGCATTTTAAAATTTCTTTATACATACTCAAAGTAAAGAGTAATTGCCATTAATGTATTGTTTCCACTCATAGAAGAATTTTGCAAACAGATAAATAGTGTCAGAACCTGAATTAGTCCATTTGATGCATGTATCAGTAATTTATTCACTTTCATTGCTAAGTAGTAACGTATATACCAACATTTGTTTATTCATTTGCCTTTTGATGAATATTTGTGTTATTTTTTAATTTTGGACTTTAAGAATATTCTCGTATGACTTTTGTGTAGACATGGTTTTATATCTCGTCAATCAATATATGAGAGTAGAGTTGTGATGTCGTAGGGCAGACATATTTTACCGTTTTATACTCTCACTATCAATGTATGGAAGTTACAGGTCCCCCACATATGTGACAACATTGAGTGTTGGCATCCCAGTGGACATGAAGTGGCATCTCATTATGAATTTGCATTTCCTCAACAAATGATGATGGTAAGCACTTTTCATACCTTTTTGGCTATTTGAAAATCCCTGAAGTGTGTTTTTAAGTCTTCTGCTCATTTTTGAATGGGGTTATTCGAGTTTTTATTGTCAACTTCTAAAAGTTCTTTATACATTCTCAATATAAGACCTTTTATATTAGTTTTCTTACTTGTATATTTTGATGAACAAAAGTTTTTAATGGTGGTAAAGCTCAATTTAACTTTCTTTCCTTATGATCTGTGCCTTTTGTGTATCTTCCAAGAAACTTTTGCCTACACAAGGGTTGTGAATATATTATATTGCATTTTATTCTAGAAGCTTTATGATTCTAGATTTTACACTTAAAGTCTATGGTCCATTTCCAGTGATTGTGTGTGTGTGTGAAGGGTGACATTGGACTTTTCCATACAGATGAGTTTCTTATGCTTTCTTTCCCACTAAAATTTCCTTTGCATTGTTTTCCAAAAATTGATTGATCCTGTATGATTGATCCATCTATTTTGAAATTGTCTATTCTGTTTCATTTATTTATCTTTATTTTTTTTAATGTTTACTTATTTTTGAGAGAGAGAGAGAGAGAGACAGAGCATGAGTGGGGGAGGAGCAGAGACCGAGGAAGACACGGAATCTGAAGCAGGCTCCAGGCTCCAACCTGTCAGCACAGAGCCTGACGCAGGGCTCAAACCCACAAACCGTGAGATCATGACCTGAGCCCAAGTTGGAGTCCCAACCAAGTGAGCCACCCAGGCGCCCCTGTTTCATTTATTTCTTTGTGCTCCAAAACCACACTGTATTTTTGCTTCTAACTTTACATCAAATCTTGAATTCAAGTAGTGTAAGTCTTTAATTTTTAAATCTGGTCATTCTGCACATTTTGCATCTCCATGTAAACTGTAGAATTAACTTGCCTATTTCTTCAAAATAACCTATGGGAATCTATACCTAAATTTAGGGAAAATAACAATATTGGACAAGTATCCCAATACATAAATGCGATATATCTCTCAATTTATTTAGAAGCCAGTAGTGAGTGCTATATACCGTATACTGCTGTGCCTTTAGCCTTTTCTCTGCTGGTGGTATAAACCCCTGAGGGCTTATAACCCATAACTACAGCGCAACGAATAGTTCATGCTTAACACTTAATTAGCACAAACTCCTGAACTAAACCCCAAACTTTGCCACTTGTTAGTTGTATCTCTTTCAGCAAATTATTTAAACTTGCTGCGTTCTGATTTTTGTACCTGTAAAATGGGGATAATGAAAGCCTCATAAAGTTGTTTTGAGGATGAAATGAGATAACCCACATGAGGCTCTTAGAACACTGTCTGAGGTAGGATAAGCCCACAATAAATGTCAGCTGTTATTCTTACCAATATTTTTATTGTAAGAATAATAATTACATACTAATTAATGCTTGACCCTTCTCTCAGTTTATTGCTGTGGCAGCATCTTAACCATCCTTGAGCTTTTATCTCAGGAATCTTAAAAATTCCCAAAGAAGGTATTCCTTAACACCGCAATGGTAACAGCTTTAGATCTCTTTTCATTACATCTCACTTTCTTACAGGTACCTAAGTAACTCTTTTCAAAAGCTCTCTCAGTCCTTCACATTGAAAAGGATGATGGTTATTATTTGAAATCACAATTCATGCTTTCACACTCTTCAGTCATTGCTAGAATAAAATCCTTCTTTTGATGTATTAAATGCAATGAAGGCAGGCATTTCACCAGGACCTTGCCTCAGATCCAGGTGGATAATAAATATTTCTTCTTGTCAGTTGCATAGCCTCAATGACGCCCATTCAGCTTGGGATAAAATAATACCTATTCTAATAAAGAGTAATAGATGCAAAAACTTGTTGGGAAGAAGTGATGAACATCTGAAAAGTTGCCAAAACCAAAAACCCTGCCTTGAGGAAAGAGGAACCAGTGAATTTGTAAACACAGAAGTTGTCAACATTACTCCATACTGCTTTGTAAATTATAAAACGCCTGTGATGAAGTTGTGCCAAAAGCAAGCATTTCAAAGTAACAGTTTACATTGTGTCTCTCCATGCATTGACTGTATTTACTGTATCATTCCAGTAAGTATCCCAGAAATACCAGTGGGCTAGATTCTCCCAGCTGTACATCTCCTTATGTGAAATAGCTTCTAGTTTTACTTGTCAAGGTGCCTCAAGGAAGGCCTTATAAAAAATGACCATCCAAGTGAATTGGATGACAGCATGTCTACTAATAAATGCACGATGGAAATGAAATAATTTCCAAAGTGTTCATCATATTTTCAGAAAAAAAAGAAGTAATTTAGAATATCTCTTAAAAAAAAACAAAAAAAAAGACAAGGGTCCAAACATTAACTTGCTTTGTAGATGTGTCAGAGTTCCTCTGATCGAGTTTGTTTGACGTGGGAAATTCCACATGATATATGTCTAATGTTCATTTCCCTTTGGGTTTTAATCTCTTAATATCTAATCTTTTATGTGCTCAGTGGGAAGAAGACTGACAGGATGTTTGAAGCCTTGATCCTCAATGCTATCCTGCAGTATGAACTTGAACACGTCACTAGAACTTCTCTAAGTCTCTGTTAATTCATTTTTGTGATAAGAATAATGTTTCTCATAGCACCTTCAAAGAGTGATCATGAGTTTTGGCTAAAAAGTACAGGCATGTGAAAAGTAAGGAATGCAGATGCAAAAACATTTCACTTCTTGTACCCGGAACCTAGCCCTACCTAGATGGCACCCGGCACAGAGCGATCATTCAATAAATATTTGCCAGTAAATAATTTGCTACTAAGATTTGAGTACAATGAAGTGAAATTACTTCTATGTTTTGATATTTTGGCAAAGTCAAGAAACAATAGGACAATTATTTAAATAATACAGGCCTAATGGTGAACTATCATCCAACATGGATGTCTTCAGATAATTTTCTTTATGGATTCAATTTGCAATAACTTAACAAACCACTTTAAGATCAGTGACTTTAAGACCAACATAACTGAGACACAATGAAAAATTGGGTTAGATAAAATAAGGCCAGAATTAATCTCTCCCAATGGACTATAGACTCAGTTAACAAATAAGAATATGAACAAAGGTGAAAGACTGGAATCAGTCATGATAGCATCAGACAAGTGAAAATATAAAGCAAGACAGAAAATAGAAAATCAATTCATAGAGGGGCAAAGGCAACTGGTTAAATACCTTTAGCAAAAGTTCCAAAATACAGTGAAAACTAGGTAGAATATCTGCCAGGCATGGTAGGTGGCTGATGGTAATTTGATTATAGGTTCCTTTAACTATGATTATCTAAGCAGACAGCGGCAGTCAAATACACATGGCAAGTGGTGACCAGATGTTCTGACAAAGGAACAATTCCTGTAAGAAGTGGGACAAGACAGGAGCCAAGTGACTGAAGAAGTGGGTATGTGCAGGATGTGAGCCACAAAATGAGGCCCAAGGTAGCAACCCACACGTGGAAAATGGGAACAAAATTCACCCTTGAGTTAACTCAAGCTTGGCCTATGTGCCACTGCCAAGACCACTTTATTATATCCTTTCAATGCAGGCCAAGGTTGGGCTGTGGGCCGAGAAGAAGCAAGAGCCACAGACAAGTCAGCCCACATGCTAAGAATAGGGAGTCACAGGCCATGGAATAGACTTTTCCAAATCATTTCCAAAAAAGAGGACTTGTACAAAAGAATGGCTGTCATCCTGACAAAACAGTGAAGCCAGAATACCAAAATAATCATGAATTTTCTCCCAAATATATGATGAAAAATCAAAAGTAAGTATCTCATAACAGGTAAATTTAAAAATTCCTCTTATTCATTTTTCTAAACTTTGTTCTGAAGAATAAAAACAAGTGTAATAGAATCTAGTAATAATATCTCTATTTTCAGATACTCCAAAGCATAAATTAACTAATAGTATATTAACTGGGCTACTTATTCCACAGAATTGTATTTTTATTCATTTATCCAGATAAAGATATTAGTAAAATATCTTTGGAGAATCATTTTAGTCTAGTGATTAAGAACACAGGTTCTGAAACCAGATTGCCTGGGCTCCAATATTAGCTCCGCTTATCAGGTATGTGACCCTGAACAAGTAACCCATCTGTGCCTCAGTTTCCTCATCTGTAAAATGGGGGTATTAATAGTACTTGCCTCAGTGATGTATGTATAATATATATGAGGTACTCAGAATAGTGCCTGGCACATAGTACACATTTTATATGTTGGCTATCATTGTTACTATATATCTACCATATATTCAAGGAATATTTATTGATTCTCCAACAGGCTGTATGTCACAGGCATGATTCTCTGGAGACAGACGCTGAGACATAGGTTAGTGTATCACATATTTGCTAGGACATAGCTGGAAAGAAGGAGGAGGAAACAGAATTGGGCAGAGGGAGAAGTTGAACTTCAGTGCAGGCCCAACAAAGTCTTGGCCAACATCACAGAGAACTCTAGAATGTACACGGTCCACAGAAATTTTCACACCATGAGCTGCAATGGTCATTCTTCTAAGTTCCAGCTGTGCCTAGTCAATAGATTGGAAAACAAGTCCTTAATGAAAAGAGATCTCAGCAGTGCGTCTCTATGCCCACCACACTAGGTCATGCAGAAATCAAAGCAATTCACAGCTAATGGAACAGCCATTCGATAGAATATGAAACTTTGATAGAAATATGTATAAGAATACTTAACACAAACAAGGGCAATCTTCTTAATTTTCATAGCCTCTGTATGATGAGAAGACATAAAAATTATACCACTTTCATATCTACTATTGACAGATACTAAACAAAAGGATTCCAAGCATTAATCTTGTATCCGGTAAATGTTTACCACTCCTATAATGTAAAAAAGTACCAGGGGAGATGCTATAAAAGATAAAAGTTGTCCATGAAATTGTTCCTTCTGTCAGGGAGATGAATATCTATTAGGAGAAATAAAACATGCATCCAAATGTTTGCAGTGAAAGGTTTACTATAAGCACCACCTAAATGGCACAATGGCCGATTAATGTACAATGTTGATTATTGTGCTGTATAAATGGTATTTAAATGGTATTTATATGGTACAACAACCAATGGCTGATTGTTGATTGAGTAGGATGGTGTTTCTCAGACTTGCCTGAGCATAAAATTCTCCTGGAGTCTTTTGTTGAATTCTTGGACACTAACCCAAACCACTAAGTTGGACTGTCTGAAGAAGGAACTTGGAATCTGCACTGTAGCCAGCTTCCAGCACCTTAATGATTCCTATGATCAGTTAAGTCTGGGGAACACTGCCGTAGTGGAAACATCATAGTGAAATACAAAAACACCTGGAGAGGGTCTTGGTTCTGTCTCTGGCTTATTGGTGACCTGGGGCAAAGGCCTGTCCTTAGGATTATGGAACTAAGGGCAAAAGAATGAATGAAAAGTGATACCATATGTCCAAAACTTGAAAATTACAAATTAACAAATTGTTAAATATAATATGTTCCACCCTATCCCACCTTGACAAATACACATTAGAACAACCTGGAAGGTCAGGTTCAAACTAAGAATTCTCAGACTCCTCTAGAGCACACAAGCATGAGGAAAATTGACCTCTGGATAACTGGTTGATAGCACATTCATTTCCCATCCTTAGTTCCCACTCAAAATGTGAGAGACCTCAACTCACAGGTGTGGACTCCTGGCCCATGTCCAAGACCAGTGCACCTTCCTTAAAAATATCTGTCCCGGGGCGCCTGGGTGGCGCAGTCGGTTAAGCGTCCGACTTCGGCCAGGTCACGATCTCGCGGTCCGTGAGTTCGAGCCCCGCGTCGGGCTCTGGGCTGATGGCTCAGAGCCTGGAGCCTGTTTCCGATTCTGTGTCTCCCTCTCTCTCTGCCCCTCCCCCGTTCATGCTCTGTCTCTCTCTGTCCCCAAAATAAAATAAAACGTTGAAAAAAAAAATAAATAAATAAATAAAATAAAATAAAAAAATATCTGTCCCTGGGCCACACCTGGCTAATGGGTGCACATACCAACTGTCCTGTCTGCCCTGAGGAGGACAGAGCCAGGGAACGTTGCCAAGCAGTCCTGAGCTGTGGGTGTGCTGTAGGATATACAGTCAAGAAATTTCACAGTCCCTGGAACGGAAAGGGAGAAACATACATTCCTCTTAGCCTGGTAGATTCCTCACACTTTGGGAGGAGCACGGCCAGATGAAGGCCAGACTGGAGTCTTAGAATGTAGGGCTCATGACAGACACACCTCTTGCCTATGTCTAAGGAGATATTATGGCCAATAGATAAATCAGTTTGACCCTCAGGTTCTTACCATAAAGTGGATCTTAGGACACTTGTTCACAAGATGATTTGTGAGCCATACTTTATAGGATGGTGTATTTGAAAGCATTACCTAAATTTACCGTCTTTACACTATTCAAATGTTCGTTGTTATTGTTACGGTCCAGGTGTAGAGGAAAGAGTAAATATTTCCAGTTAGAGATCAGGAAAGTCTTTCTAGAGAAGTTGATGTGTAATCCAGATTTCAAAAATTGAAACTGATGTGCGAACTATGTATGGAACAGAATTTTAGACCAAAGGAACGGCACCAACCAGAGCATGGAGATAGGAGGTTACTGTGTGCTTCACAAACAGGGAGTAGTCTAGAGTGCTGGCTTGGAGAGATTTTGCTCAGGGTAGTGTGATATACAATGGGAAAGGTGAGCTGAGCCGAGATTGGGGTGGGGTGAGTTGGGGGACTGTACATGTATAGAGGGAGAGTGGTTGAATATCAGTCACCAAGAAATATTACCAAGACATGCCTAAATTAGGACAGCCTTTATATTTTCTGTTTCTAATTTTATATGTGTACACACACACACACACACACATCAAATATAAAGTAATTATATTTTAAATGTTCATTTATTTTTGAAAGAGAGTGTGTGTGTGAGTGAGCTAGGGAGGGGCAGAGAGAGATGGAGTGAGAATCCCAAGCAGCCTCCGTGTTGTCAGCACAGAACGCAGCACAGAGCTGGAAGCCACGAACTGTGAGATCATGACTTGAGCTGAAGTTGGATACTTAACTGACTGAGCCACCCAGGTGTCCCAATAAAGTTAATTGTTTTAAACAGCATAATAAACTTTCATAACACTTTGTATAAAAGGGATTTCTCATGACTAGAGATGGTGATGAATATTTTGTCTTATTTTTTTTCCCTTCCTCCTTTTCTTTTTCTGCTTTGTGGTACTAGGTTCCACTTTGAAGATATGGGATATGTGAACCAAGGCAAGTTATTTCACAACTGTGAGCCTCAATTTCCTCCTGCATCAAATGGAGGTAATTGTCCCTACATTACGTATTTCGTGGAACAGTATTATTCTCGCAATGTTGTATTGGGCAACTTTGCCACTGACAATCATCCTCACTTTTCTCGTTCTGTCACTTCCTACTTCCTTGTTGAAAATGACATTTATGTCTTTGTTTTCATATTGCTCTTCTCAAATGCTTGGAGAAAAATGTAAAAATAAGAAATGATTTTTTTTTAATTTTTTTTTCAACGTTTATTTATTTTTGGGACAGAGAGAGACAGAGCAGGAACGGGGGAGGGGCAGAGAGAGAGGGAGACACAGAATCGGAAACAGGCTCCAGGCTCCGAGCCATCAGCCCAGAGCCCGAGGCGGGGCTCGAACTCACGGACCGCGAGATCGTGACCTGGCTGAAGTCGGACGCTTAACCGACTGCGCCACCCAGGCGCCCCAAGAAATGATTTTTTAAGGTTTGCCAGTGCATACTGGGCAAGGGTTTCTGGAGCAGGTGGGAACTAGAGATGGCAAAGGAATTCAGTCCACGATACAACTGGTCAAACAATGGGTGTGAGGTTGTGCAACACGAGCCATATTTGCACTGACGTTTTGTTTGCAATAAGACCATAAGTCATAGCTCTTGAATCAAATTGATATAATGTCAAAATATTTGGGTTATGCTTCGAATGACTATCTGGCAAAATATGCTGTATGGAAGCAATCATTATCTCACATGAGCTCTTTCAGTACTTAATCTTCACTGCTGTTCTGCACTTAGCACTTTCTACCTTGCTCTGGCTTGTAAACTACTAACTCTTTGTTTCCCACATTGCTCCTACTTGATCATCTGCCCTTGGAAGGCAGATTTATGTCTTATTGACGTTTGTGAATCCCAGCACTTAACGCTTTACCTTGTCAGCGACACTTAAATAAGTGTTTAATAAACCCATAGATAACTAGGTGTTGAATAAACTCAGAGATTATCTTTCACACACAAACACAAATTAAGTAACATGAAAAGCCAACTCATTTCCAAACACTATGCCATATAAAAATGCAACAGAAAATGTAATGGTTAGAAAGAAACAGAGGGAGAGAGCCTAATGTAGCCTGAGGAGACCTACAGGGGTGAGCTTCTTAGCTGATTCTAATGGATTCAGAAGCATTTAGGCAGAGGTTTGGAGGAAGGATGTCACAGGAGATAGCATGAGCAGAGTCCAGAGAGGAAGAAGAGTTTGATGGTCCTTATTTCTTCCTCAGCCATCAGTTCAGTGTTGCAGAAATACAAAATATGATTTGGAAGGAGCAGGAGATGAGGCTAGAGAGGAAGACAGTTCTCCAAAGCAGAGGATGCTTTATGGCAAGTGAAAAAGCATAGAGTTTTAACATATACTCTCCGAGGAGTCTTTGAGAGCTTATGCAAGAAAGGCAGCATACTCAGATATATGTAGAGATAGAGCTGGCTATTGTATGGAATTTGGATTTGATGCAGACAAAATTGAAGGTAGAGAGGCCTTTGGTTGGAAGCTGTTATTGTAGCAAAGTTTGAAGATGGTGAGGGTTAAATAGGAGACCTCTAGGAAGAGAGTCCTCATGCTAGAAAATTACATGAGATACTTAAGAGTGAAAATTGGCTGCATTTGGACATTCACTGAATTTGGAATGCAAGGGAAAGAGAAGAATCAAGAATAACTCAGAGGTCTATGATTAAGTGATCATAGCCAAGGATTGTGTCAGAAAATAAAGAAGAGTCAGGTTTATTGAAAAACATGCGTTTTTGGACATATTCAACTCAAAAGTGGGTCATACTGATATGAATGTACAACAGGCTGTTAGCTATATTGTTCTGGGGCTTGAAAAAGACCTAGGTTGTAGTTGTAGTTTTATATGCACATGATATTAGCTTGAAACCTTGTGAAAATCTAGAGAAAACCACCTGATAAGTACATGATGTGACATGAACAGTGAGGACAGAGAAGACCTAAAGTATGGATGGACAGATGAGGAAATGCCAGAGAGAGAGAGAAACAGCTGAGAAATCAGAAAAAATGTAATGATTTGAAGGCAGGGATTGGAAAATTTCAAAAAGAGTGAATGATTAACAAGACTGAGTACTGCAGAGAGATAAAATAAGATAAAGATGGGAAGTATGGGTGGATTTGTGAATTGGGATATCATGGCTGACATTTTCAAGACATTTTCAAGAGCATTTTTAGAAGACTAACAGAGAAAATCAAATTGCAATGCTTTAAAGAGTGAATAAAAAAAGAGTAAAATGGTAAGAAAATAGGGACAGACTACCAGGGGCCAGAATTCAAATGAAAAAAGGGACGTTAAAGACAGTGGTAACAGAAGGCAGCAGAGGATTGAAGGCTAATTTTTTTTTCTCTCTAGGCTGAAAGAGGATTGAGTATTTTTAGAGGTTGGAGTGGTAGTAGAAAAAATTTATTGGTATTTTGAAAATCGCTAAAATATATTAAACACATTAAATGCCAGGCACTACAATAAGTTCTAACACGTACCACTTTACTTAATGGCTACAATACTTCTATGAACAATTTTAACAAAGGAGCATGCTGAGGGTAAGGTAGATTAAGAGAAGTTGTTAATGGTTACAGAATTAGAAAGTAATGGAGGTAGAATCAGAGCCTAAGTTGGCCAAATTTAAAAGTCTGTGTTCTTGACCATTACTCCATAATGCCTCTAGAAGGATGTCAGAAGATGGAAGATATGAGTAGGAACGATGGTCAAGGGGCAGGTGGAATGGATGAAGTCAAGAGCACAGGTGAAATGGGGACTCTTAAAATTAAGGAGAGATGGGGCACCTGGGTGGCTCAGTCGGTTAAGCTCCTGACTCTTGATTTCACCTCAAGTCATGATCTCACGGTTGGTGTGATTGAGCCCCACATCGGGCCCTGCGCTGATGGTGCGAGCCTGCTTGGGATTCTCTCTCTCCCTCTCTCTCTACCCTTCATCTGCTTGCACTCTCTCTTTCTCTCTCAAAATAAATAAATAAACTTAAAAAAAATAAGGAGAGATACTTCACTCTCTGAGACCGCAAAAAGTAAAGGCAGGGTTTGGAAGTATAGAAGTGTATAACTCAAGCAGAAAGTGAAAAGCAATTTCTTTTTATCCTAATTTTGTCAATGAAGTGATGAAACATGGCCCATGGCTTGGAGTAAAGTGTTGGGTGGAGTAGAGACTTGAGGAAAGTAAAGATCTGTACTAGATGTTAAAGGAAAGAGAAGAGGGAATTGACCAAGTTCAAGTATAGGAATAACAGGTGGCCTTGAAAGTGAATATTAATCAGCCTGGCTGTATGATTTCTACCAGTAGTGCTACACTTCATGGGTATAAAACACTGGGCAAACCTTTTCTGTAATGAGTCAAGTAGTACACATTAGAGGTTATGTGGTCCTGTTACAACCACTCAGCTCTGCTTTTGTAGTATGGAAGCATACAACACATAAATTAAAAATCTTGGCTGTGTTAGAATGAAACTTTATTTATAAACACTGAAAATTGAATTTCATGATTTTTATGTCATGAACTATTCTTTAATTGTTTCAATCATTTAAAAAATGTAAAGATCATTTTGAACTTGCAGTCCATAAAAAAGTAGTGGGTTTGACTTGCCCTCGTTTGCCAACCCCTGGGTACAGAGCACGGAAGCTAGACGGTGTCTTTGATCCCCAGTTGAGTTTTGTTCATCTATGGAGTAGATGGCAGTAGTACAAAAGAATATAGAACACCGGTGTGGCAGTCATTTGTGTGTTGTTCTCAGACCACTTCCCGCCCTTCCCTTGCTCTGTAGTGAATTACATTTTCTAGATACC
Organism: Herpailurus yagouaroundi; assembly: GCF_014898765.1. Lineage (NCBI taxonomy): Eukaryota > Metazoa > Chordata > Mammalia > Carnivora > Felidae > Herpailurus > Herpailurus yagouaroundi. The sequence continues at coordinate 103,375,281 of NW_024412376.1, forward strand.
ATTGCCAACTGGCTTTAGGTACATTCAGTCAACAGGAGGAAGATGGAAGATGGACAGTGGGGTGTAATGGCTGCGTTACTAAACTATTTTCTCTCAGCCCCAAACCCACAGTTTTATACTCTGCTCTGGATGCTTTAGCTAGGTTTTACAAACTTTTTTTCCCTTTTGCTATAAAGGGTCATTATAAATTGGGAGCTCTAAGAGTAGTCTGGAAGGCAGAAAAAGAGAGGGAAGCTGAGCTCCCTTGTGTTTACTTTCCTCAGCAGTGGTTTTTCATCTCCACAGTGGTGGTTACTTCAGGTAGCAAATGATTCTAGTTTTGAGTTTTTTCCATTCTCCAAGAAACAGCCTTATCACACCTCCTCAGAAGATGCAGTCCGAGAGGGTGCCAGTCTTCTCCTCAGAGATCCGAGTCCCAGTGCATGGGGACTCCCTTCCAAGCCCCTGAGGTTCCAGCAACAGCCTGGCAGCATCCGCTTTGCAGAGGACTGGGCCTGAGTTCTGCTGGCCTCCCTTTGAGCTGTTAGGTTCCAATATACCCAACCTCTTCCCTTTGTTACCCCAGCCCTGGGATTGGTGGTGGTTGCTTCTTCATCACTGTCTCTGTGCAATCCTGGTATCCTACTTTTAATATCACAGTACTCCAGTATCCATATGGCCAGTTACCCATATTAAATCTTCACTGTTAGAAATAACTGGTGTGGGAGGAGCTGCACGGGAAGGGACTGGGTTGAGGGAGGGGAAGAGCCAGGAGGGGCAGAGATCCTGCACCTCTGAGAGGCTTTGTGATAGCCTCAGGCCCACCCCTGGACCTGCCACAGACCCAGTTGGATATATGGAAACTGCAACCATGACCACTCTTGTCACTGTCATCCTGGAAGATGCCCTATCCAATGTGGACCTGCTCGGAGAGCTGCCCCTCCCTGACCAGCTGCCATACATCGAGCCCTCCACTTCCTTTGTCTCTTAACAGGCCAACTTTTACACAGACTTCAAGGACAGAAATCCATTTGTTACAGGCAGTGCACAGTACATTGAGCGGGCTATGGCCCACTCCAGCATGATTACTGGCTACGTGAAATTTTGTCTCTTCACCAGAGTAAAAGGTTTCTCAAAAAAAGGGATGATGTCTTTGGAATGACACGTTATTGACTCGAAAAAGTGTGGCCTAAATCATTCACAAGTGGGGCCAGTTGTCTGATGGATCTGTGTCTGAGCCATCTGTGAGGGATTATCCCTTTCCCTCTTGGGCTTCCATTGGTTTTATTCTCATGTAGAACTGAAATTTAAAGAATTCCAGATTTCTCATTCAGAGCTTTGCCTAGGACTAAATGGACCTTTCTCACTACATCAGTTACATATCTGCTCATTCACTCAATAAATATTGTGTACCTGGTTAGATAATAATTAACAACAACAACAACAACAAACTGTTGTTTCTCTTTTTCTGATGGATTTAATGATAGACACACCAAGGGTATTTAATAACCTCTTTGCTCTGCTTTGACTGGTCTTTCTGGAAGCAGCTGTATTTCTTCCAATTCTTTTCACATACTCTCCCTTCAAGACACCAGATCCCACCAAATGACCCTCATCATTGTTCCACTTTCTTTCAATAAGCCTCCATTTCAGGACTCTGAGAATGCTACCCATTCATGCTTTCTCTTCAACCCTGGGGAGGGTAACAACTTCCTGTGTTTACTAATCTCTGAATTTTTCACCATCCCTTGCTAGGTTTTTTAGCTCATCTGTCACATCATTAATTCTTTATATTAAATTCCACATGTTTTAAATGTCTAGTGTGGCTCTGTTTTCCTAACTGAACCAAGACTGATACAGACAGTGAACGTATAGTTGAGATGAAATGTCATGAGATTCAGGCTGGATAGGAAAGAGAGAGACAAGGTCTATTCAATTATGAAAACGTACAGAAATCACAATAATAACAATCTTCATGGTGTCAAGTGGTGACACCTCAGGAATAAAGAATAAATCTATTGACAATAGATTAGAAATAGATACAAAAGTGAGATAGCTGAGTTTTTGTTTTACAATAAAATGTAATTTAACATATTTTCTATCAAACTTATTTAAGGGAATTTTGAAATGAGTAAAGCAACTCAAGCAGCTAGAGCAAATAGGAGTAAAATAGCTTCTTTGCCAAGACAATTTTAAATGAACATTAAAATTGTTATTTTCTAGCTGTATCAAACTGCCATTTGAAACATATTGAAAATAAAAGTGCTACCTGCTCTTACCAGATGTTCTGCAAATATTCAGCATCATTTGATACGTATTATGTCAGTATGCAAAAGCATCGCTGGACCTCAAACATATTTCTCTTGCCAATTTTTTTTTAGTTGAAAACAAATTTTGTCTATCAAGATTCCTGTGATTATTTTTAATTAACTTTCTTAAGGTTTAAAAATCATCTACTTTGGTTTTAAACTCAATGTACCATCTCACTAGATACTACTAATAAACTATAAAATCTCATACTTTAATGGGAAAGACTTACAGCAATTTTGTATTGATTGACAGGTGACACAGTAACACCAGTTATTTTATTAAAAGAACGAATTCCATTTCTGAATTTACTGAAGTGTCTTACCAACTGCACTTTATTTGTCTTTATTGACCTTTCCACGCTGTTAGACAAAATGGATGACCTGCTTTTCATTGAGCTCCCAGAATATCACTCTTTGGATTTTTTCCCCTATTTTTTTTATCTACTTTCTAGTTTTACCCTTATTCTCAAACCCATTCATACCGAAGTCCCAAGATTCAGTCTTTGGGCCTTTTCTCTCCCTTATCTACATTCCTTCTCTAGAACATTTCATTTAGCTCCACAGCTTTACATACCATTTATATACCTCTTACCATCCCAAAGCACATTTCCATCTTTGCCTCCCTTTTCAATATCACACTCATATACCCAGCTGTCTAGTTGGCATTTCCACTTTCATATCTGACATCTGAAATGGAACATATCTAGAATGGAGCTCCCGACACCTGCTGACTCTCTTCATTAACTCCCTCCTTCCAGTCCCTCAGCCCCAAAACCTTGACTTCTCTCTGTTCCTCATATTCCATCAAATCCATCTACAGATCCTACAAGCCCCGCCTTCCAAATATATCCAAAATTTAACCACATCCTATCACCTCAAACAACTTGAGTCCCCAGTAGGCACACATGGTCCATTTATAAGTAATCATGGTTGTTTGAGAATGAAAAATTTCTGGTTTTCTGTAATATATGTGTAATTAGTATTCCAAACAACTACTAAATTACTTGGACAGAAATGCTTATTAAGTTGTTTATGACAAACTACTTAATGAACAAAACCATGAGGTGTTCCTTTTGGTCTAGAGACACTGAAAAAATTATTTAGACACTGTGAGCTCCCTGAAATTAAGTCTGGAAATGTCTATTCTAAGCTTCCTACCACCTTAGGGCTTTTACACCCTGTTCTGTCTGCCTGGAAAGCTCCTCGTCTAGACACCTCTATTGCTAGCTTCACTTCACGATGAGGCTGACTGTAACTGCTCTATTTAAAAGGTAACCAGCCCGTATCTCCATCCTGGCACTTCTGATTTTACTAACTTCATTTTATTTTTTCCTCATATTATACATGGCCTCAAGTAAACTTGCCATTTATTGTTTATGCTTATTGTTACTCTCACTAGCCTACAAAGAAAAATGTATTTTGTTTCCTCATATATTTCAAGTGCTAGAGAAAAACCTAGAGCATGCCTGGCCCATAGCTAGTATTAAATATTAGTGTAAAGAATAGATTTATTTCAAGATCTACAAAACTGGCCATGGGAAAAAGGGGGGAGGGTGGGAAGGACAATTAGCTTAAAACACTCATTCAAAGTTTCATGTGCTTTTAGATATTTAGATGAGGCAAGAGGGTGTTTTTTGAATCTCAGGCTAAAGATTCTCATCTCTATAATCATAAAATGAAATAAATATTCCTTTTAAAAGGAATCAAAAAGAAAACAAATCTTTGTGTTCTTATAGCTTTGTTGTCCAAAATGGTAAAGAGGATGAAAAAATTGTAGGAGGGGTAATAAAATTAAAAATATCAAGTAGGAATGAATAATGCCAATATTATAAGAGTTTCCTTAAGTACATAATTCACTAAATATACTTACAGATAGTCAATAATGTGTAAGCTACTGTATTGAAAATTGCATGAAGAGGTGCCTGGGTAGCTCAGTCATTTGAGCAACTGACTCTTGAATCTGGCTTAGGTCATGATCCCAGGGTCATGGGATTAAGCCCCTTGTCCAGCTCCATGCTGAGTGTGGAGCCCGCTTAACATTTTCTCTCTCTCTTTCTCTCTCTCTCTCTCTCACTCTGCATGAAATATAAAGACACAGACCCTGATTTGAATAACACATAATTGTGTCTATTAATGGTTGCTAATATACACGGGAAAAGTCATAATGCCTTGAGACCAATGTAGACAGTGTAATATGGATAAAGAAGAAAAGAGGAGGAAAGGAAAATTTGGGAAACTTTACAGATTTTGGGATAGGAGAAGGAACGGATCTTCTGGGCAAAGAGAGGAGAAATATTTTTAAAGAAATTATGAGGATAAAATAAAGTAAATCTTTTTTGGCCAGCTTTGGGTGAATTTTTACAACAGTCATGAAACATTGATATAAGTATGTAAATCTACCTTCAGTCATTTGGAGGACCATTTTTAATTGCTTTATAATGTTCTCTTCTTTTTTTTTTTTATTTTTAATTTTTAAAAAAATTTTTTTTTCAACGTTTATTTATTTTTGGGACAGAGAGAGACAGAGCATGAACGGGGGAGGGGCAGAGAGAGAGAGGGAGACACAGAATCGGAAACAGGCTCCAGGCTCTGAGCCATCAGCCCAGAGCCCGACGCGGGGCTCGAACTCACCGACCGTGAGATCGTGACCTGGCTGAAGTCGGACGCTTAACTTAATACTTGAGCCAGGCTCGGGTTTATTTGGCCTCAAATTGCCTTCTTGCTCGCCTCCTGTTCTCTGTAAAGCAGGACAGCTCCCATGAAGCTGTATTTGCCAGGCTCCCTTGTCAGCTGACTTCTGTCCAGGTTTGGTAATTAAAGGGTGCTGGCAGAAAAACGGAGAGAAGGAGAAAGGGAGCAACCAAGATATTGTTCCCTCCCTCTGCCTTGAGCGCCATCTCTGGAAGTAGCTGTTTTCTTGTGTGGCTTTAGTGTTTCTGGGCCCTTAAGACAGGCTTCTACCAGGTAATCCCATCCCTGTCTCTGCTGCTTCTTTCCTTTGTTTCTCTGTTCTAGGTTTATCAGGAGTTTCCTACTTTTTAATCCTCGAGTTGCCTCACAGTCTCATTGGGATTTGCAAGTCTTCCACCGGGTATGAAATCAATTTCTTTTTCTAAATTCCTTCTGTTATTTCTTCAATAATAATTGAAGTGGTTCCCATTTTCCTGGATAGACCCTGACTCTGACAATTTAGTAATTGTTATTTTAGTATCTGTTACGGGTTCAACTGTGTTTCCCCCATTTCATATGTAGAAGTCGTAACCCTCAGAACATCAGAATGAGAAGGTATTTGGAGACAGTGTCTGTAAAGAGGTGACTAAGGTAAAATGAAGTCATATGGGTGGATCCCAATTGATCTAACTGATGTCCTTCTAAGAAGAGATTAGGACAAAGGCACAGCCACATGCAGAGAGAAGCCCATGTGAGGACAAAGAGGAGAATGCAGCCACAGACAAGCCAAAGAGAGGAAACAACCCTGCCATCGCCGTGATCTCACCTCAAGAATGGTGAGAAAAGAAATTTCATTTGTTTAAGCCACCTGGTCTGTGGTAATTTTTTTTAGGGCTGCCCAAACACAGTAAAGCGTAGATATTCACAGTATCTCTACAGATACTCCATTTTCTAAACTTATAACTATGATTTCTTTCTAAGTTCTTTCCCCCTCTCAATTTTTTGAAGTTCAATTTGTAAACACAGCTCCCTTGAAGGTCTACCTTTTGCAGACTATAAAAGCAGATTATTTGATGAATTTGCTGGTATTTATGTGTGTTCAAGAATCATTTTCCTGGGGCGCCCAGGTGGCTTAGTTAAGCCTCTGACTTCGGCTCGGGTCATGATCTTGTGGCTCAGGTCCTGATCTTGCAGCTCACAAGTTCAGGTCCTGATCTCACGGTTCACGAGTTCAAGCCCCACCTCAGGCTCTGTGCTGACAGCTCAGAGCCTGGAGTCTGCTTTGGATTCTGTGTCTCCCTCTCTTTCTGCCCCTCCCCTGCTCTCACTCTGTCTCTCTGTCTCTCTCAAAAATAAACATTAAAAAAAAAGAATAATTTTCCTTATTAGTCATGACCCCACATTCCGTATTTGATTTCTTATTAGTTGTAACATAGTTTTCAGGTTAATTCACTAGTAAGCCTGTGCATCTGTTTAGTTCTGCTCTAAAAGTACATATGAATACATGTAGAAATCACTACTACAAACCTATGAGAGTACTTAATGGCATGTATAACCAGTCTTGAACTTGAATAATCAATTAAGGAATAATAATAATTTTCACTCAGAGCCTATTATTCTGCCTTTCAGTACATACTTATCCTGAACCTTCTAAGGGCTTTGTAAGCATGGCTCTTGGCTTGTAAAAACTGTATACCATGGGGATATTAACAATAAGAGAGTATCTGAAAGTTAAGTATCTGAAAATATTTAACTTTTCAGTGTTAGCAAAGTATATGTTCTGTATTCTAATTTAATGATACTCATTCTGTTGAATGTGTTACTCTAAAGCATACTGCATCTGGGCACTAAAAAGTCTTGGCCTCTCCTTAGTTATGGACCTTCTGCTTATACACAGACAAGTGAGGTCTAGTGGAAGAGGAAAGTAATAGCAATAGTGATTAGTCTTTCATAGTTCTTATTCTGTAGACATACACCCAACTGAAAGAAGAAATTTAAAATATTTGACTTGGAAGAGGAGATAACTAAGATAAAAGCAAGGGAAGAAATAGCAAGAAAAAAAAAAAGAAAAAGAAAAACCAGTCCCTTCTCCCATCCTCATTTATACTCACAGTCTTAGCCATTTAGCCATTCCCTTTTAACACATATTACGGGTTGTAATTTGTTTACTTTTGTTTTGGTCTGATTTACTCCCTAGAAACTCACAATGAAAAGGATTCTGTCTGTGTAGCCCACAGTTGTATTCCAGAGGCTATCCCAGCAACTATGAAACAGTTGATACTTAGTAAATATTTCTCAAATGAAGGAAGGAAGGAAAAAGGAGAAGCACAAAAATATAAAACTCTTATTCTTACATGCAAGGCATTACTAAGACTATAAAATGCCCCAAGCAATCTTCTCTCTTTAGGCATCTTACACCGTAGTCAGAGAAAAGGAGAATATTAGGTATCAAAAAGAAAGTGATAGTGCTGAATGGAGAGCCACTGTGTGCCTCAGAAGTTCCGAAGAAGAAGAGCACAGGGTGCTTACTGATAGATGGGATTGTCGAAGATATGTGGAAATAGCCAACAAAAAGAGACAAGAAGCCAATCACAGAAAGACAAACACTGCATGATTCCACTTAGATGAGATATAAAATATAGTCAAACTCATAGAAGCAAAGAACAAAATGGTGTTTGTCAGGGACTGGGGGGAAAGAGATATGGGGAGATGCTAATCAACTCAACATGTACAAAATTTCAGTTATGCAAAATGAATAAATTCTAAAGATTGAAGTTACGACATTGTGCTTATAGATGACAATGCTGTATTATACACTTGAAAATCCATTAAGAAGGCAGATCTCATGTCGAGTGTTCCTACCATCGAGAGAGAGAGAGAAAAGAAAAACACTAGGATTCTTCATCAGCATCAACCTCCAAATGCTTTCCATACTGCAACACCATCAGACTTTCTCTAATATGCTATTTCATGTCAGAGCCTGGCTGTCACCGTGAAAGAGTTACACTTTCAACACCCTCTGTGAAACCAGGGGTCTTCAGGAAGTCTACCAGGCACTTCAATGAATGACCACCTGCAAGACCCTCCAGGACATCACTGAATTCCTGGCCTCCATGGGTCTATTAGCCCGTCTGATGAAAAGAAGGAATCTCCTGGCACCTGATGCTCTGAAGTGTGTTACTCCTGTCCCCTCAGGCTGACTGGAGTGCCCATCTGCCTTGGTTTTCAACAACTGCAAAGAAGCCCAGCATGCGGGGAATGAAATATCTACTGGGTAAGGGGGACTGTCAATTCTGCAAATGCTTGTCAGTTTGTACAACTGCCTCTAAGGGTCTGAGGTAATTTTTATGCATTGTGGCAAAATATTCCCAACCTAGGTCTAAACATTTGGCAACTTCTTACAGAGTGTAATTGAATATCATTCGTGATGATTATTTCCTAGCCTCATCTACCTTTTTAGATGATCGTCATAGACATTTCCATTCCCCTTGGTTGTTTTTTACTAGATTTTCAGTTTATACAATAGGGCAATAAGTATGTCTCCTAGTATTGGGATTATTTATTATTAATAAACATTTGTGAGTAAATATGTATTAAAATACTAAATATTCAATGAGTTAAGCATGTATATTTCACTGTAATATATATAATACACTACATAACTGTTCTGACAATAACTTTTGGGAGGATACTGATAACTCATTTCATCACTTCAAATCATACTTAATCACTGGGCCAATTCATTTCATTCTAAATGTGATAGCAAAGTAACACACGAAGAGATATATAGTTCCTACTTGATATTAGAAAACATATTTCTCTGCCAGTTTTTATCTCTGCAGAATTAAACTTATATGTTTCCCCCAAGCTGAATAAAATTTGGTAAAATTATGAACTCTGGTCTACTGATGGATACTTTCTCCAGGTATGACTTAAATGTTTTAATAGAGTCAGACTATTGGATGAGTTCCAGGACCAGCTAAGGATTTACCGAGTACATTGTTCATCTTTTGATAATATATTTTCAGGCTATTATAAAAATGAAACGAAGAGCCTTGGAAGAGCCATGAACTGTTTTGATATACATGCTACATATCCCTTAAACATTCCAATCCTAAAATAGTGTTCAGTTCTATCTGTGCCTCCAATAGAAATGCTAACCTCTGGAACAGTCCCCGAAAGTTCACCTAAGACTTTCAGGATGACTGTAGGGTGATGCCAGTACCAAAGACACATTCTATTTTCCCTGAAGCCTGATCAAACCTGAAAGTTGGTATAAATCAATAAAATGGTATTTATTAAATGGCTTGCTATGCCTGGCATCAGTGGCGACCATGACAGAGAGGCAGGGGGCTGCCTTCATGAGGTTTATAGTCCATCAGAGATGCCGTATACTGAACGATTAATTCAAGTGCAATGACAGTTAGAAAAGGGGAAGTACAAACTACAGTAGGAGAGTACAGCAAAGAGATTTAACTAAGGTTAAAGGATCAGGAAAAATTTCCTTGAAAAGGGAAAATAAGTTGAAATTAACTTGGAAGAGAGATAGGATAGGAGAGAAGGGAGGATATCCAAGAAGGTGAAATAGCACATGATCCAAGACTACTGGAGAACATGAACAGGTCTGTGGCTATTCATCAGTGGATAGTGGATTCTGTATCCAGAACATCCAAGAGAGAATATTGATTGTATCACTTTTAGAAACATTTCTCTTATTATTATTATTTTTAAAACATTTCTTAATGTTTATTTTTGAGAGAGAGAGAGAGAAACAGAGCATGAGAATGAGGGAAGGAGCAGAGAGAGGGGGAGACACAGAATCTGAAGCAAGATCCAAGTTCTGACATGTCAGCACAGAGTCTGATGCAAGGCTCAAACTCATGGGCCACGAGATCATGACCTGAGACAAAAATCAGAAGCTTAACTGACTGAGCCACCCAGGCGCCCCTAGAAACATTTCTAAAGAACAAAAAATGTATATTTCTGTTCATGAGACACAATTGTGACTGAAGTGAGGTAGTAAAATCTACAGCTAAGTCAGGAATAAATGATAACAGTCATTGTTAGTGACAGAATGTCATTATGTAACAGAAGAAAAGTCCACCATTCCCTTACTCCCAACAAAATGAATCTCTCTCCAAATGCCATCACAACCTATCTAGTCATTGCCTGAATGAAAGTTGTCAGTCCTAAACACCAAGTGTCATTGGCAACATTTTAAAAAAAATCTTTAGATTTTAGAAGGGGGAAGTTTCTTTAGAGGTTACCTAAATTTTACCCCTGACAAAAAAAGGGCCTGTAATTTGACTTGTTAAAGATTGTAAAGCTAATGAGAATCAGAGCTGGAACTAAAATCCTGATCTTGTTCTAATGTTATTACATTATTGCATATAGATATTTTAAAAGGTATCTATATATTCTGCTCTCTAGCAAATGCAATAATGACTGGCCATAGACCAACAACCACAAACAGGAAAAAACTACTGGTTGGTTTACTCAGTAAAGGAAACAATCAACAAGACTAAAAAGCAACTTTTGGAATGGGAGAAGACATTTGCAAATCACATATCTGATAAAGGGTTAGTATCCAAAATCTATAAAGAACTTATCAAGCTCAACACCCAAAGAAAAAATAATCCAGAGAAGAAATAGACAGAAAACATGAATAGAAATTTATCCAAAGATGACTAACAGACACATGAAAAGATGCTCAACATCACTCATCATCAGGGAAAAACAAATCAAAACCACAATGAGATACCACCTCACACCTGTCAGAATGGCTAAATTTAACAACACACAAAACAACAGATGTTTATGAGGATGTGAAGATAGGGGAACCCTCTTACACTCTTGGTGGGAATGAAAACTGGTGCAGCCACTCTGGAAGAAAGTATGGAGGGTCCTCAAAAAGTTAAAAATATAACTACCCTATGGCCCAGCATTACACTACTTGGTATTATGCAAAGGATACAAAAATAATGATTCAAAGGGGCACATGCACCCCGATGTTTGTAGCGACATTATCAACAATAGCCAAATTATGGAAAGAGCCCAAATTTGTATCGACTGATGAATGGATAAGGAAGATGTGGTATATATATAATGGAATATTACTCAGATATTAAAAAGAATGAAATCTTGCCATTTGCCATGTTGTGGATGGAACTAGAGTGTATTATGCTAAGAGAAATAAGTCAGAGAAAGACAAATGTCATGTGATTTCACTCATATATGGAATTTAAGAAACAAAACATATGACCACAGGGGAAAGGAAAAAAGAGAGAGAGAGAGGCAAACCATAAAATAGACTCTTAACTATAGAGAACAAACACGGTTGCTAGAGGGGAGGTGGGTGGGGGATATTAAGGAGGCACCTGTGATGAGCATTGCATGTTATATGTGAGCGATGAATCACTAAATTCTACTCCTGAAGCTAATAGTACACTCTATGTTAACTAACTAGAATTTAAGTAAAAACTTGAAACTAAATAAATAAATTAAAAGGATTCTATTATATGACAACTGTAATTTTGTAAATATGAGAGTGAGACCTTGATATTAATAATACAAATAATGTGTTCAAGTCACAAGTTTACAGTGATAGTAAGCAATGACTGTAAGAAACTAGATACCACACTGTTACAGTAAAAGGGGTGTAAACATACCTCTAGTAACTTAGCAACAGTAACTCCCACTTTTCCAAGTTCAGTTTGACCTCCAGCCTCTGTAACTTATTTTTCTTTGACGTCTATAAATAATACATGGACACACACACACACATACACACACACACACACAGCACGAGAGAACATTCTTATCATATTGCTTTCACACATTTGTTCTCTTGAAGAGAACATCTCACACAAAATCCACCAGGAAAAATGTGTGGCAGGAACTCTTCACTAACTAAAGGCAGATTCAGATGCCCATCTGACATTCAAGAAAAGGCCACACTGTCTGATTCTTCTCTGCAGCTGTGCTCTGCCACCCTCATGCCTATCACAGAAGGGTTTGCATGTTCTGGATCTTGCACAAGGGACATCACTGAAACAACCTTTTTCTCTACTACATCTCTTTTTCTCCACCCAGGTAAGAAGCTATAGAGTAACATGGTGGATGATAGCTGGATGGAATCAAAAAAGTCATTCATTCTATCTTTACAAGAGGCTCTTTTGCTCACTTAGTCAGCAACAATGAACCGCAGCCAGGCTTTAAAATGAAACACTTGCCTCCCCACCCAACCCTGTCTATCTCTCTCTCTCTCCCCCCCATCTCTGTCTCTATCTCTTTCTCTCTCTCTCTCTCTCTCTCTCACACACACACACACACACACACACACAGAGAAAGATTTAACGTCTGTATTTTTTTCTAAAAAAAAAAAGATGGGGGTGGGCAAGAAAGAGCATCTTTCACATTCTGAATTTTCAGAGTAAGTATCCAACGCGACTTGCCATGATAACTAAATTTATTATTAACTGTGTATTTCATGATGTTAGTGACAATATGTTAATGTGATTTTTCACGTCCTCCTGCAGTGAACAGATGGCTCCTTTTACTTTACTTTCCACATCAAGTGTGATTATTTCTTGGTGCCAAAAGCCACCTGCCGCTCCTCGGTCTCCAGTCTAATTTTTTATGTTGGTAAAACACAGCAGGACTTGTTATCAGTTGGATGGCATCTTAATAAAAGGAGACATGCCAACATATTGACATCATGTTCAAGGGGAAACTTCAGCCCCTTCAAACCCTTAACCCCATTCCCCTACCCCCTTTCAAAAAGTGAGGGAGAAAAAGAAAAAAAAAGTGGATGCAAAGACCCCACCAGTTTCAAGATGTTTGATTACAATTGTTGGGCCTAGAGCCAAGATGCTGAATTGGCCTCCCTTTGTTCCCAAACCCAAGCACCTCACTCAGGGCTCTGATCTTTCATCCTGTGTAATGATAATTAGCCGTAACATATTCCAAAGTCAAATGTAAGCAGGAATACATTAACATTGAGAACAGTGTCAGGGCAATTTTCACTGGGAAAATGACAAAGAACACACACACACACACACACACACACACACACACATAACAAAAAATTTCAAGAATCAAACATTCATAAAATCACTTTCATAGCCGTGAATATTAAACTCATTCGCTTGTCTGTTATGAGTGCTTACCTAGAATGCCAAGGCCTCCTAATGTGGATGCAGTGATTCCCACAGCCCATGCTTAACAGAGAAAACATGAGTAATAAACCACGGTAGCTTGCTTTAATTTTTCCATTCTTTATTAGAACAAAGAGGGATACTACGTTAGGTGATTTGTGGTCCAAGAAGAGGTCTTCCAGGCGATTGGATGGCATGGCTCTCAACAGCTGGTCCAGCACATTTGGGAACAGCATGTAGAAAAATGCGTCAGTGTTTTGAAGATTACCAACTGTGATGATGCATTGGTTATGACACAATCAAAAAAAAAAAAAAGTTAAATTTCCTAACCACAAACTATGTAATTCATCAGGGCACACACTCTCAAAATTCAAGACCAAGGTAAGTCCAAATTTGGTGAAATTGAAACTTTCAAAACTGATTCTCACTCTTTATAGGTTGAAAAGAGAATGCTAGATATTGTTAAAAGCCAAGGAGTTAACGACGCAGCTGGCTTCCTAGGATTTACAGAGTTTATAAAGTACAGAAGAAAATTCCTACAATAAAACCACAAATATCTTAATAAAAATGATTCACAATTAATGGTTCTCTTGAGATGAACAACTTTAACTAGATTGTTCGATTACAAAATCTCTCAAATTAACATACGCTTGGCAGTGACTCTTTTATTCCTTTTAATTGTTTCTCCAAACAAACAAAAGAACCTACATGAAATAGATGCCTATTAACTATGTTTTGCAGCTTGACGAGCTTTGTATTTGCATTACATTTACCCAATATTTTGTTATAAAAAATTTGCATACAGAAAAGTTGAAAGAACTTTATCACTGACACCATCAAATCTACCACATAGATTCTAAATTAATATTTTACTGTACTCCTTTATCATATATTGTTTCATTTATCCATCCCTTTATCTATTCATCAATCTCATTATATTATATTGTAAAATGAATAACCAATAGCCCATCCAGCAATCAAAATTAAAATGAACTTGACTTTATGATAATAAAGAGGCACATACAGTGGCATTCATTATCCCATTCAACAAATACTTTTTGAGTTTCTGCTTCAGCTCAAGCACTATTCTAAGTACGGAAGATACAAGATTGAATAAAACAACCAAGATATTTGCCCTCATTTAACTTATAATTTAATGGGCTTGACAAGGGAAAAATAATAATTAAATGAATGGGTTTTTAAAACATGATATATAAAGGAAGATACGTCAATATAGATGAGTAAATTTAGTTCAGACTGTTCTTAAGTTAGATGTTGTAATAAGGGCAGGAAGAATGTTTTATGCATTGCTATATTGTTGCCTAAAATAGAATCCACATACAGCAACCTCTCAAAACTTTTGTCAAATTACTGAACGAACAAATACATTTTAAACTTTACAGTATGGTCATCACTGAAAAGATTTTATATTAGGTAGTAATTGCGCTCCAGAAGAGTAGCTTGAAAGGTAAGCAAATAATAATAGAAAGTCAATTTGTTTAACAACTCTAATTTTAACAATCTTATACTTAAAAACTTTTAAAAGAAATGCCTGATTTTGGTGGGACTATTCTGAACAGTATGTCCACCATTAAAGCATCTGCATTTGTATGGGATATAATACAATGAAATAACAATTACCTTGTAAAGTTGAATGTCTTCATAAATAAGATGGTGCCACTGTATTTCAGAGGTGCTTATTTGAGAACATGGGGAAGTATTACAGACTAACAAACAAAAGGTATATGTTCTTAATTTTTCTTGAAATGAAAACTAGTGGAGTTAGTTTAAGCTTCTTAGTTAAAAAAAATAAAGCATTTTCAGTCAGCTTGGTTAAATCCATCGATAGCTTGCAATTACTCTAAGAAAGTTAAATCAATCTGGTCAACTTTTCATTCTAAACTAACTTGAGGAGCTTATTATTTATTTAGTGGCTACAATTTAGTAGCCAATAAAGTGAAACTAATACATAAACTAATGTGCAATTGTTTTTATAAACAGAAACTGATGTCTTTCTAAATGAGTTAATTGGATTAAAGACAAAATGCTTAAAGCATTCCTAAACTTAAAAACTACTGGGATTGGGAATGTTTGTCTATATATATTGGAGTGGCAGGGGATAGGGGGATGTAGAGAAAAAAACCTTGGGTCAAATCTTTCTATTGTGTAGATTAATCTATACACATAATGTTTACTACTGCCAAATACTTGGGAAGAAAAAAAAAACATTAAAAACTTAAAAACAATCTTTTTCAAGCAAATTCAAACCTAGTATGGTAACTGGCATACTGGTAAGTGTTGCCTTTAAATTTTTTGCTTAGAAAAATCTCTGGTAGAATTTTAAAATCAAAACAAAGACATGATCAGGAAAATCTGTGCCATCTTCTGATGATTTCAATTGCCTACTATTCTAATTAAGTCTGGTAGTTAATTTTGCTTTTCTGACTTCCAAAAACTCCTTGAAAGGTTTACTTAAATGGAAAATGTGATCTAGTTAAAATAGTAAAACAACAATATTATTGGTGATTTTTATGTTATTTTCTATCTTGTTCTGTTGGTTTCATTAAAAATAAATAAGCTTTGTCTTTGAGATAACTCAAAGGCATAGGCTATGTCCTAATATAGAAAATTGTCATTTATTGAGTGGATATTTAATAAATTTAAATAAGTGAGTATATTTATTCACTAGTTTTCCAATCAATCTGAAAATTTAAACTTCTATCCGGCAGACTTCTATTGTGACTAAGATGAAGTCACAGAATTCTGTGAACTATTTCATATATTTTGTCCTTTTAAAAAGGATCCCTACCCACTACCCAACGAAGGGTAGTGATCCCTAAGTGGCAAGAAATGAGTGGCATGGGCACTATGACTTCCTCAGCTTATTTCCTTGAGAGATTTCTGAGGCCAAAGCACTGGAAGGGGAAACCCAGGTAGAGCCCAGTAAAAGCCCTGTAGTGAGGAGACAGAGCTAAGCACCCAGACAGATGAAGCCATCTAGAGAGTACAAGACATGGTATTGAAAATAAGAGTTGTACAAGAAGAGAACTCTGGAGAACCCCCTAAGAATTCAGTTCCGTATTGATCAATCCATGTGTATGAGGAAACTATTTGAGTCTGGGGAAAAATGCACATGAAAAGATTAAAGATTAACAGTGTCCAGTAGGGGCACCTGGGTGGCTCAGTCAGCTAAGTGTCTGACTTAGGCTGAGGTCATAATCTCTCAGTTCATGAGTGCAAGCCCTGCATCGGGCTATCTGCTCTCAGCACAGAGACTACCTTGGATCCTCTTTACCCTGCTCTCTCTGCCCCTCCTCCACTCATGTGCAGTCTCTCTCTCTCTCTCTCTCTCTCTCTCTCTCTTTCTCTCTTTCTCAAAAATAAACATAAAAAAGAAAAGAAAAGAAACCAGTGTCCAGGAAAGATAAGCAGTGTTTACCCAGGATTGGGAACAGGAACTATTCCCACCAGCCATTAAGACCTCATTTTCATGGGCCTTGAATAGCCTATACTGAGGGTTTTCATCACAGTAAAGGAGTATAATTAGCTCAGACTGAGCACTGTCCTTGTTCCAGCAGCAAGTCCAAAAAGAAAGACAGCAAAGAAATCAAATTGTTTCCAACTAATTTAGCTGCATCCCAAAACGAAGCTCAAGGTTTATAGAAACACAAAAATATCCAGCAATTCAACCAGCTAAAATTCATAATGTTTGTCCCGTAATAAAAAAATTACTAGGCATGTAAAGAATCAGGGAAATACCAATCATAATAAGAAGATAAATTAGTCAAAATTGAACAAGAACTGACAGAGATGTTAGATTTAGCAGAAAATATAATTAAAAGTTATCCCAACTATTCCATGTATTTAAAAACTTAAGTAAATATTTTAAAAACTCTGATTGAACTTCTGGGAATGAGAATTACAATGTATAGGTGAAAAATACAGAGGATTAATTAACAGCACATTAGATACTGGAGAAGAAAAGAGTAGTAAACTTGAAGACATAGCAATAGAAACTATCTAAAATGAACCATAGAGAAGGTAACAATAATGAGCTGTGGGACAACTCTGATAGGTGTAATTAAAGTCCCTAAAGCAGAGAAGAGAGAGAAAATAAAACATATTTGTAGAAATAATAGCCCAAGGTTTTCCAAATTTGATAAGATCTATAAACCAACAGATCCAAGTAGCCCCAGTGTGCCCCAGGCACAAGAAATAAGAAAGCTATACCATATAACATCATCATAAAACTGATAAAAACTATTGATTTAAAGAAAAACCAAAGGCAGTGAAAGAAAACAGACATCTTAAAAATACGGAGGTAGCAAAGTTCACAACTGAAACAACACAACAGAGAAGGTGGTGGAGAATAGTTTCAAGGTCCTCAAATTAAAAAAAAAAAAATTTTAAAATAGAATTCTACATGCAAAAAAAAAAAATCCTTAAATATTAGGATGAAATACTTCTCAGACATTGTAAAGTTGGAAGAATTTATTTCCAGCAGACCCACACTGGAAGAAATGTTGAGGGAACTCTTATAGGCAGAAAGGAAATGGTAACACAAACATGAATCCACAGAATGAAATGAAAAGCACTGGTAACAGTAATTATGTAGGTAAATACATGATCTTTTTGTAGCTTAAATCTTCTTAAAAGATAATTGAGTGGCTGAGGGCAGGGTCTAGGCCAGAGAGGTGGGGTGAGCAGATAGCCAGTTAAAGGTCAAGAGTTACCCCATAGCTTCCGGTTGAGCACAGGCAACCCCTGCGCACAGGTTCCTGACGCTCCTGACGCTCTTGACGCTCTTGACGTTCCTAATGTATTGCGTGCCCCTCCCCCTGGAACACTTTAATCACTCGGGAAACGGCTGACCGACTGATTTCATGGCAGCCCCGAAGAAAGCAGCTGTGGGGCCTTTGGTGGGGGCAGTGGTGCAGGGAACTAATTCCACTCGCTTTCTGGTTTTCAATTCAAAAACAGCGGATCTACTTGGTTGCCATCAAGTGGAATTAACACAAGAGTTCCCAAAAGAAGGATGGGTAGAACAAGACCCTAAGGAAATCCTTCAGTCTGTCTATGAGTGTATAGAGAGAACATGTGAGAAACTTGATAAACTGAACATTGATATATCCAACATAAAAGCTATTGGTGTCAGCAATCAGAGGGAAACCACAGTAATCTGGGACAAGTTAACTGGAGAGCCGCTCTACAATGCTGTGGTGTGGCTTGATCTAAGAACCCAGTCTACTGTTGAAAATCTTAGGAAGAAAATTCCAGAAAATAATAACTTTGTCAAGTCCAAGACAGGCCTTCCACTTAGCACTTACTTCAGTGCAGTGAAACTTCGTTGGATTCTCGACAATGTGAGAAAAGTTCAAAAGGCTGTTGAAGAAGGTAGAGCTCTTTTTGGTACCATTGATTCATGGCTTATCTGGAGTTTGACAGGAGGAGTATATGGTGGTGTCCATTGTACAGATGTAACAAATGCAAGTAGGACAATGCTTTTCAACATCCATTCTTTAGAATGGGATAAAGAGCTTTGTGACTTTTTTGAAATTCCAATGGACATTCTTCCAAATGTATGGAGTTCTTCTGAGATCTATGGCCTAATGAAAGCTGGGACCTTGGAAGGGGTGCCAATATCTGGGTGCTTGGGGGACCAGTCTGCTGCATTGGTAGGGCAAATGTGCTTCCAAGAAGGACAAGCCAAAAACACATATGGAACAGGCTGTTTCTTACTGTGTAATACCGGTCATAAGTGTGTGTTTTCTGAACATGGCCTTCTGACCACAGTGGCTTATCAACTAGGCAGAGACAAGCCAGCATGTTATGCACTGGAAGGTTCTGTTGCTATAGCTGGCGCTGTTATTCGCTGGTTAAGAGACAATATTGGAATTATAAACACCTCAGAAGAAATTGAAGTACTTGCTAGAGATGTAGGTACCTCTTATGGCTGTTACTTTGTCCCAGCTTTTTCAGGGTTATATGCACCTTATTGGGAGCCCACTGCAAGAGGAATAATCTGTGGTCTCACTCAGTTTATCAATAAAAGTCATATTGCTTTTGCTGCACTAGAATCTGTTTGTTTCCAAACCCGAGAGATTTTGGATGCCATGAACCATGACTGTGGAATTCCCCTCCGTCATTTGCAGGTAGATGGAAAAATGACCAACAATAAAGTTCTTATGCAACTACAAGCAGACATTCTGCATATTCCAGTAATAAAGCCCCCTATGCCCGAAACAACCGCACTGGGAGCTGCCATGGCAGCAGGAGCTGCAGAAGGGGTGGGCGTTTGGAGTCTTAAACCCGAGGATTTGTCAGTTGTCATTATGGAACGGTTTGAACCACAGATCAAGGCCACAGAATGTGAAATTCATTATTCTACATGGAAGAAAGCTGTGATGAAGTCAATGGGTTGGGTTACAACTCAGACTCCTGAAAGTAGTGATCCTACTATCTTCTCTAGTTTGCCCTTGGGCTTTTTTATAGTGAGTAGCATGGTAATGCTAATTGGAGCAAGATACATCTCAGGTATACCATAATAATACCAACGATGGATTCCCAAGATGTGAGCTTTTTATATTATGAAAGGATCCAGCAATTCTGTCTCTTAATATGATGACACTGTTACAGACTCTGATTTTATTTGTAAACCAGTTGCTACATAACTTATAGGGAACTGTAAAAGTAGGCCTGTGGCTTGAAATGAATAAATTACAGTAGAAAAAAAACCTACTAGAAAATGTGGTGTGTTTTTTAACATCAACCATTAAGGTTGGGCCAGCTACTCTAGGGATTAACCCCCTCTATTGTCATAAAATCCTGCTCCATGCCCTCTAAGATATAGGATATTCAGATTCTGTCTGTAGAATATTTTGTCAAATATTTTCTAACACTTAGGGACAAATATTTGGTTCTCTGTGCTACACACACTTGATTAAGAGGTGTAACTAGCTTGCTAAAACTGAGGGGCTTCCTGTTGTTGTTGTTTTTAGTAAACACCCCAAGTCCTCTTTCATATATATATATATATATTAGGGAGACCGTAGTATCTTTCTGAATGTTTAATGGGAACATAGGTTTTTACAATAGACTTTTAGTATTCTCATAGCTTAGATGTTGTCCTGGAAAATATTTGCCAAATTAAAATTCTTCAGACATTTTACATCATCCCACTAATTACATGATCTTCTGTGTAGATCTTATAAGTAAAAAGACTTTCCCATTAAAAAAAAAAAACTCTCCATTTTATTTATTTAGTATGTATAACATACATTCTCATATACTTCATATAGAGTAACCCATTTATAAAATAAGCTTATAAGAAGGGTAGTAGTCTTACGTGTTCCATTAGGTACATAAATATTTCAATATAAACATTTGTATATTTGGACAGTGATTTTACATATTATTACCAGGAAAAACTCTTTCTTAAAGAGACAGTATTTGAAACTTAAATGCATATTTTATGTTGACACACTGAGAAATATCTTATGATTTCAACTATATTTCTTACACCTTCCCCTTTTATTTAACTACCTTAACTGGATATATGCTGGGAGCAAACACTGTGGAATACTACAATAAATGTTATTTTTATATAGAAAAAAAGAATTGACTGCTCAAATAAAAATAATACTATAGTATGGATTTTAAGCATATGTGAAAGAAAGCAAAAATAGCAAAGAAATATATTTAAGTGTAACTATATCAATAAGAATATTAATATAAATAGTCTAATTCCCTTAATTACAAAGAAAGATTATCATATTAGATAAAGACTCAAAAACATACTGCTTCCAAGAAACACATTTTAGATATAAAAAGAAAATAGTTAAAAAGAAAAAGGATACAAAAATATCCTGCTAATAATAATAAAGTCAAAGTGGCTATATTAAAATCCGAAAGTAAATTTCAGAGCAAATAATGTTACCAGTGATAAACAAGTTCATTTGCAATGATAGAGGGGTGAATTCATCAAGGAAACATAACAACCCTAAATATTTATGCACCTAATAGAGCTTCAAAATACATGAAGCAAATTCTGATAGAAATGAAAGAAAAAGCAAATCTACAAGCACAACATTGTCTCCTCAACGTTTGATAGAACAAGTAGACATTTAATAAGATATAGAAGATTTGAACAATACTATCAAACAACTGAATTAACATTAATAGAAAATACTACCCAATAATAGAATATATATACCCTTTTCAAGTTCGTATGAAGCATTTACCAAAATAGACCTCACTGAGGACATTAGCCAAGACTTCATGAATGTAAAGAACTTTATACAAAAATGTCTGAGCACAATGGAATCATAAATCAATAAAAAAAGAGTTCTAGAAAATCCCTAAATATTTTGAAACTGAATAATAAACTTTTCAATAAACCCTAAGATAACGAGGGAAAACAGAAAATATTTGGAACACAATGAAAATAAAAATACAACATATCAAATTTTATGAGTTATTACTGGAGCAGTACTTAGGGAGAAATTTATAGGACTAAAAGCCTATATTAGAAGAGAGACAAGGTTTAAAATCAATAATCTCAGCTTCTAAATAAACTGGAAATAAAATGTAAATTATATAGAAAGTAGGTAGGAGAAAAAAAGTTGAGAGTAATAATCAATGGTATAGAAAATAGCAAAACTCAATATAACCAAAAGTTGGTTATTTTAGGACATCAACAAAATAATAAACTTTTAGCCAGATTGAATAGAAAAAAGAGAAAGATGACAATAATTACCAGTAACAGGAAAGAGAGTGATATCACCATAGATCATAAATATCTTAAAATGATAATAAAGGAGTACTATGAAAACTTTATGCCAATAAATTTGACAACATAGATGAAATAAGCAAATATTTTGAAAAATACAAACTAACAAAACTCAAGAAAAAAATAGAAAACTTGAATTGGTCCTATATCAAATAAATTGAGATTCTAGTTTACTCCCCACTCCCAAAGAACACTCCAAGACCAAATGGTTTCAACAATGGAGAAATAATGCCCATTCTAATAAACTGTTCCAGAAAACTGAAAAAGGAAGGGACATTTCCAAACTCATTATATGAGGACAGGATTACAGCATTACTCTGATTCCAACACTAGACAAAGACATTACAAGAAAAAAGCAACTGCAGATCAATACCGTTTGTAAATATAGATGCAAAAATTCTAAGCAAAAATTTAGCAAAATTATTCCAACAATATATAAAAGAAATAAGACATCATGACAAAGTAGGGGAACGTGAAGCTCAGTGTGCTTCACCGTATCAACCAGAAAGAAAAATCATGAGATACAACTACACACTGATCAGAATACCTAAAATTGAAAAGATATATAGCAAGTATTGGTAAAGATATAGAACTGAATTTCTTATTTGAGTCTGCTAGAGATGTAAAATGGTGCAAATATCTTAGAAAATAGTTTAACAGGTTTTTTAAATTAAATGTACATCTATCATATTATCCTAGATATTTACCCAAGAGAAATGAAAACATATGTTCATACAAAGATTTTTTTCATATCACTTTACTTGTTACAGCCAAATCTAGACCTAACTCAAATATCCACCAACAGGTTAATGGATTAACAAACCGTGGTGTGTCTACACAGTAGAAGACCTTCAGCAACTCTTCATGTACACTACAATATAGATGAATTTCAAAATTATTCTGAGTGAAAAGCGCCAGACAAAATAGTATATACATATGTTTGATTCCATGTATGTACAATTCTAGAAAATGCGAACCATTGTATAATGACAGAAAGCAGGTCAATGGCTGCCTGGGAAATGGGAGGATGAGGAGTTGGCAGGAAGGGTAGGAAGCATGATTACAAAGGGGCACAAAGAAAATTTGGGGGAAGATGAACATGTTAATTATATTAATTATGGTGATAGCTTCAAAGGTGAATATATTTGACAAAATTAATCACATTGAACACTTTACATGTCAGTTATAACTGAAAACATTGAAAAAAGAGGGGAAAATGTATCTTCAAACTCTGAAGGAATAGAACCAAAGTTTGCTCAAGTAAGTTCATCTTTGCTCTTCTCTATTATGCATACTGATGTAGCCTCACTGATTCTACAGTCTGTTCGCATGGAGTGTGCCAGTTTCTATCTCTAAAAGGTCTATGAGCTTTATTTGAAGTCATTTGTGTGATTAGGCTGGAGAAGTACATGATAATGTCTAGTGTCATTTAAAACAAATTAATTTCCCATTTCATTTATCTGACCATAATTCTCAGCCTGGGACCCATGGCAAATGACCTTATGAAGAGTCACAAACAAAGATATCATAAGAAAATCAGGCTAAAATCCTCAAATTCAGTATCTCATTCTCACCTCTTCAATATTACAACCTTGTGATTATCAGCTTTCCTTTTTTTATATCTTTGCCTTTATAAGTCTCATTTTCATAATTTAACATATATGATATTGGTAAATTACAGTATTCTGCCTCAAGGCTATAAAGGAGCTTCTGTATATTCTATTATAAAATTAGCTAATTAATAATTTCTCGATATTGCCACTAAGCAGAACTACATAGTTAAATTATGATGATCAGTTCTCATCGCATGCATGTTATGAAACAGCAAGCCATCATTTAATGTCAGGCATATGTATGAGTGAGAAAGCATGAGCTCAAACACTAACCAGGAGAATGAAAAGAATCTAATTCTAATTCTGTTTTCCAAAGATGAACAGTTTGTGATTTAAAGACAGTCTTGCAGGGCGGTGCAGGGTAAGTAAGGAGGAAAAGAAAGAAAAGAAACAAAGGCCATGAAGGGAAAGGAATGTTAAAGATATCCAAAGAGAAACAAGCTGTACTATTAAATCTAGTTTAAAGACACCCTATGTAGTATCCATGTAAACAGCACCAAACCACTAAATCACTTCTACCTTAGCTACTGGAGTGGCAGCCATATACATCAGACTTAGAAGGATAACCCACTTTTCCTCCTGGCCCCATAGAGAATTCTAAATTCTTATCTGTTGGTGCCTAATTTCTGGTGCTTGTCTTATCAATTTGATATTAATATCCATAATCTTACAGGAAAGCTATTGTTTCCCTCACTGGTAAGGCCTTGTTCTCAATGCCTAAGTATAAATGCTACATTAAACAATCCCCATTTAGATGGGACATTATGCACCAACTCTACGACTGTTAGATATGGAAAATTTGTTTGTGTCCTTTTTTAAAATCATATGAACTAATAAGATCCCCTAGTGTAATCTTTCAGCAAAGTCTGGAGTAAATACAATATACTCTCAGTCAGTCGCCTATTTTAACCTCCCACTAAAATGATAGCTCTCTATCTATTCTGATTGTTTCAATAAAAACAAAACGAATAAACTTAATAAACTTAATGTTTAAATATTCCCCCAGAGTTTCCATCAACAACTTTTACAGCCCAATTTATTTGAGCCTTGGAAAAATTGTACGTGATCCTTGTCTTCTATGTGTTTAGCATACATTACAGTTCATTGTCATTCCAGCCCTCAACAAGCTGATTTATTTTATAAAAAGAAAAATAAAAAAGAGACCTTGACTTTGGTGGGAAAAGTACAGAATGATAAAAGTGTGTTAATCCCTTATTTTTTAAGTTTATTTATTTATTTTGAGAGAGAGAGAGAAAGAGCATGTATGGAGGAGGGGCAAAGAGAGAGAGAGAAAAGAGAGAGAGAGAGAGAGAGAGAGAGAGAGAGAGAGAAGAGAATCCCAAGCAGGCGCAGCACTGTCAGCACAGAGTCTGTCTCAGGGCTCAGTCTCACAAACTGCAAGATCATGACCTGAGACAAAATCAAGTTGGATGCTTAACCAACTGAGCCACTCAGGGGCCCCATGTTAATCCTTTATTAAACTATGAATTTCATTTTATTGTAAACAACCCATGAATCTTTTTTACATTCAGATATTAAAATATGTTTTTCAAGTGTTATAGAAAATCCACGTGTGCAAAACATTTCCAAAGCCAAAAATAATACAGAGACACTTAGTATATGTCTGTAGCAGTAGCTTCAAAAATGAGTTAAGCAAAAACCAAGCCAAAAACTTTCTAGGGATTGCAAATAAGGATGACCAATTTGTCTAGCTTGTTCTCTGAACTGATGTGGCCGATGTACATAACTGTACCTCCCTATTGCTACCTTTGTATGGATTTAGCCAAATTACCAGAGCAGAGGATGGGAGCACATCCTGGAGCAGGAAGCTGTGATTTGGCTCTTGCTCTCTATCTCTGGTTATAAGATAATTTTTGTCTGCCTTCAATGTATTTCACTGAATAAGCTAATCACTTCTCTTTAACTCTATTTCAAATAGGCCATGGGTATCTACTATCAGCTCAGTTTCACAGTGAAGAACTTTGAGGGAAGAAAAAACCCAAAACACAAGAAAATCACCTTCCCAAACCAAAAATATATATATAGTTTTGCATTTTAAGAGCTAAATCCTGTAGGAATATGATTACTTACATAGAATTCAGTATTTTTGAAAAGCAACATTTTCAAAGAAAACTCCAAGACTACTTTCACAGTGTCAGAAGAGCCTGGAGCTGGAAAGGCCTTGAGAGAGCATCTAGTCCAACATCTTCTAACACGAATAAGTGAAAACTTTAAAGCAGAAACACATTAGGAGCAAGATTAAGATCTAAATTTTTGTAATCTAATGTTCCTTTAGCCTCACGGAACTGATAGAGCTTTTCTTGGACTTCGTCTACCTCAAACAACTTCGACTTTTAACAAGATGAAA
This sequence comes from Herpailurus yagouaroundi, assembly GCF_014898765.1. Classification (NCBI taxonomy): domain Eukaryota; kingdom Metazoa; phylum Chordata; class Mammalia; order Carnivora; family Felidae; genus Herpailurus; species Herpailurus yagouaroundi. The sequence continues at coordinate 103,401,164 of NW_024412376.1, forward strand.
GTCAAAGGGATAGTTTGTGAATCTTTTATGAAAGTTAGAGTTAGGTCTTAGCCAACAAACAATTTGGTGCACACTCACACACTCATACACGCATGCGATTTTTGTGGCCACCTAAACTGGGCACATTCTGAAAGATTCTGAACTACAATAAAACCATTCTTTATTCTCCAGGGACTTTCTATAGTCCTGAAAAATATAATGTTTACAAACTCTTTGGGGAGCCATTTCCCTAGTCATGAATCATGACAAATTCAGAGGTGCATTAGTAGCTGTACCATTCTTTTCTAGATATAAACCTTGCTACTCACCTCCATAGCACTGATATGCTTTCAGACTCACTCAGTTGATCTCTTCATTTCCAGAAGAGAGAGAAGTTTCTTCCTCCCCCTCCTCCTCCTCCTCTTCCTTCCATTCTTTGTCCTCCTCTTTGTCTTTTTCTTTTTCCTGAAACAAATCTATTGAGTCCTATCATATGGTATTTACTACTCATATTCACAAACATCAAAAGGACGGCAATCTGTTTAATATCCTGCAGATGAACATGCGCTAAAAAGTGGCATTGGCAATCGGGCACTCGCTGCCCACTGGGCACCAAGCAGCGATGTGCTAAAGATCTGGCGTGTGGTTCCATAGAGAAGAATGACATTCATTACAATTGTATCAAAAACAAATTATGTACCAAATGTTTGCCTCGATAAGTACTTGGACGATCATTTATCTATCTTTCATTCATTCCCTCACAGCTTCTGTGCCGCAGCTCTATCACTGTTAGTACTTTGCCTGTTTATAGGTATGTCCCTCTCCCGTCTCTTTGTGTGACTTCACTACACTTTTTACCTTCTCCTACCAGCCCCGATGTATATAATGAGAATCATGCTATGCTTACAAATAAGAAGAATGTGGACAAAAAGTGTATAGAACTTTCACAAAATAGTTTCTACAGCATCTCATAATGTCTCATTTCTGGCCTGTAATTGAAAGATACCATTGGAGAACTGAGGCATTTACTTCTCACTTTCCAGACGTGAGAGCCTGCTACGAGAAGACAACCTAAGACTTAGAAAAATCAAACTTTAAATTTAAAACAGATTGCTAATGGATTTTAGCTAGAAATTAACAGATTTCTAATGAATTTTAGCTAGAAATTAGAGACCTTCTATGTCAGGCCCCTTATTTCAAATACTTAGAAAACAGCATCCAAAGGAGGTGACGGGCCAAGGTCTCAGGCCTAGTTTGTACCTGAAATACTGGGATTAGAACCTAAAGGAAATTTATTCTATAGCATACACCAACCTTTATTTGAGGATTTCAATTTTAAGAAGAATATTTAGATATTTCGTGGTAACATGGGATTTTCCCCTCAACATTCGAAATTGGTTTTAGTCCCACATAAAGATCTTAGAAGAACTCTTCTCTCTAGCTCTTGGCAATGAGCACAGTATGATGCACAGACTTGTGGAATGACTATTTTCTACACCTGAAACTAATGTAACATTGTGTGTCAACTATACTTGAATCAAAGAAGAAAACTGTTTAGCAAATATGAGACAAAAGATAAAAATGGGGGAAAAAAGCAAGTAAGCTTTAAATATGCACATCAATTAATTCAATAATTTAACTAGAAAACAAATTAAAACAAACTGTCTTTTCTCTTTTTCTTCCTCTTCATTCACTCTTTTGGTTCAGGCATCGCCATTATCTCCCAATAATGGGGCTCGATACAGTAGTTCAGTAACCTAACTTTTCCTGTCCCATCTCTCAAATTTATCCTCTCCATTTCCATCATAGTTTTTCCTCCTTTCCCATTCCATTCCCTCTCCATCTCCGTCTCTCTCTGATTTTACATAATTTATTGTTTTGTTTTGCTTTGTTTTTCCAGCGCCACAAACCTGGCTTGGAAAGTACTCCCCCGCCCCGCCCAAGGGAGCCCAGGGGTCTTCTCTCCATGCAGAGCCTTGCAGGCCTCTCTGCTGCGCTACACGAGGCAGGTGGGAAAAGGCAGGGCCAGTTGGAAAAGGAGGTGCTGTCTGGGGGTCCTCAATCTCCCAAAGCCCTCTTCGTTGTTCTTGTGAACATTTCTTGAGTATCTTCCTCTAGTCGTGGCCCATCATGAAGGAGTGTGTGTGCGCTGACCTTTTGATGTTGCCACATGTGTTCTTAATAATTGCAGATCTGGATTGTCCAGGCAACAGTTGGAGCCTCCAGGAGCTGGTGTTCTTCGTCTGCTCCTGAGTGATTTTCAGCTGTGTTTTCCTTTTGTCATCTCCACGATGGGCGTCTCTTCCTAACATTTGACTCCTCTCATTCCAGAGTTGTTCTGGGGATTCCGGGGCAGCACGGGAGAGGCAGCCTCCTCACTGGGCGTGTGGGCAGACTGAACTCTGGGCCAGCGCCTGAGTCAGACCCGAACTCCAAGCCTTCAGCAGGGTGTGGTCTGGTGGCTCTGAGCCTGCAGGGCCCAGCTGGAGACCTCTGCTGCCAACAGTCCAGACACAGCCCTACCTTTTTCAAAACAGAAATCTGATCATTTTCTCGTACAGCTTTAAAGCTTGGGCTAATTTCACCATTTCCCAGGTAAGCTAACTGGCGTAGCATTTAAGCTCCACACATGTACGGTCAGCCTTCAACCTCTTCTAACAGGTTCACTTCACCCACTGCTACCACCACGGACCTGGCCACCATACCTCCCAGCTGGAGGGTCCTCTAATCAAATACCTGAGAGCTTGATCGTCTCTTACTGGAATTCGGCTCCCATGACTGAAAGTTGTGTGATTTTTTTCACTCACTACACAGCTAGCTCTTCTGGAAGCTGTCAGGACAAGTCACATTTTCTAGGCAGACAAAATTAGAGACATAAAATAAGACATTGTTGATGGAAAGTGAAAACACTTTCGCAGGATGAATATCATTCTTTCATCTTTAAAAGTAGATGCCTGCGTGGCTCAGTCGGTTGAACGCCTGACTTTCGCTCAGGTCATGACCTCACGGTTTGTGGGTTCAGGCCCTGCATCGGGTTCTGTGCTGACAGCTCAGAGCCTGGAGCCTGCTTTGGATTCTGTGTCTCCCTCTCTCTCTGCCCTTCCCCCACTCGTGCTCTTCTCTCTCGAAAATAAATTAATGTTAAAAAAAAATGTTTTGAAGTAGATGTTATCTTCATTATCTAGGGATGAATAAGTAGGATTCTTGGGAAGATTTAAAGATTTGAGAAATTTGATCACTAGCTTGTTTTAGAAATTGCATTATAATTGTTGAAAAATCTTCTCAATACTCAAGTTACTTCCGTTTTTAATATTATTTGCTCTTTGTGTTGCTTTTCGTTAATTCTTTACACTTAACCCTAGTACACTATTGTAAAGATAACTCTAACTGCATCAGTCAGATTAATAAAATATTTTTGTTAAAAAAAGTTTTTGTATCTATAATGCCCACAATGCCCACCATTCATTCAAAAATCAGGATTTTATTATCTTGTATCTTTTCTTCTAGTTAGATTGATGCCTATTGTAGTATAGAGTAGTCAATAAATATATGAGTTTCCTTTTCTAGTCTTTAGTTTCTCATTGACCATTATAGGAGCTTCTGAAAAAAGAGGGTTTATCTTCGCAGTAATAATGTCTCATAAAAACAACTTAGTTTGGGTATATAATTCAGCTTATCGATGAATCAGTCCATTGTATTCATTAGATTCCTCCTATGTGAGGCACCATGGAAAATATAAAAGTGGAAACCACATGGTGCCTACCTAGTAAGACTTTATAATCTAGTAGCATCAATACGTCATATACATAAATAACCTTGAAGAAAGCTGATATTTGAAAAGTACTATTTAGTGATTGAATGAAAGAATGCACGTGCAAACAAGTGGGTTGCATTTGCAGTAAATGAAAAGGAGGTAAAGGATACCTGTATCTGGATTTAGAAGAAAAATATTGCGATGACAGAGCCAGACTCCTAAGATGTGAGCCAAATTTCTAAAATGGATAGGATATCAATTGATAAAGTTGGAGAGATGAAAATAAACTTAGTTGTCAGAAATGATATGAGCAATAGCATCAGAAACAAGTTTTATAGTGTAAGCTTATTAGCTTAACTTATTAGCAGATGATGTTGGAAAGAAGTAGGTGATGAAAATTGGAGCCAGATTTTGAAGAATCTTGAATGCGAGTCGAAGAACATAGGCCTTACTTTTTCCCACAGGGACTAGAGCTCCATTAAAGGTTTATGTTGGGGTGAGTAACATGATAAAAATCTCATGTCTGTGCTTCTTTGACTGCTAATTTCATTATTGAAAGAAGACAGCATAGAGGAACAGTAGGAGCATATACTGCTTGCTTTGGATCTGGGCTCTACCATTTCCTGTGTGACCTCTGCCAAGTTACTTAATCTCCCTGTGCCTCAGTTTCTTCAATTCTAAAATAAAGATGAGGAGGAGGATAGTAATGATGATGATAATCATAGTTGTAAGAAAAAAATGGATCAATTGAAGAGTAAAAAAATTAACATAGGGAAAGTGCTTAAATCAATTCCTTGCTATTATTGCTGTCATTAGTATAAATACAGAAAATCTGGGCAATTCTTTGCTTTCGATACTTTTGAATTTGAATCTCAGAAGAGTTACTAAAAGAGAGAAAGAATAGTCATATACCAGTACAGGTTTAATTACTGTATTATAAGCATGGCTTATAAACTAAGGAATTATTTTAGTAACCTGGCTGATGGTTCTATATATCCTTTGTGTGATTAAGAGGATGAAAAAAGTATAACTAAAAGAGTGGAGAGAGAAGTTAATCAACTCTTTTCAGTACTATATAAACACATTTAAAAAATTCTTACATTGGGTTTGACAATAATTTCTTGAATATAACATCAAAAGCACAGGCAGCAGAAGAAATATAGATTGACTGGGCTTTATCACAAGCCAAACTTTTGTGTGTCAAAAGACAACTATTAAGAGAGTGAAAAGGCAATGCACAGAATGAAAGAAAATATTTGCAAATAATATATCCGATAAGGGATTAATATCCACAATACATAAAGAAATGCTGCTACTCAGTAACCAAAAGCAAAAACAAAAAAACCAACCCAATTCAAAAGTGGGTTTAACAGACATTTCCCCAAAGAAGTGATACAAAAGCCAATAAACATGGTAAAAGACACTCAACATCACTAGTCATTAGGGAAATGAAAATGAAAACTACAAAAATATACTATTTCATACCCATTAGGATGGCTATTATCAAAAGAAAAGAAGAAGAAAGGAAAGAGAGAAGGGAAGGGAATAAAAAGTGTTGGCAACGATGTGAAGAAATTGGGACTCTTAGGCATTGCTGGTAAGAATGCAAAATAGTGCAGCCACTGTGGAAGACAGTATGATGGTTCCTCAAAAACTTAAACATAGAGTTATCATATAATCCAGCAATGCCACTTTTAGGTAAAAAAGAATTGAAAACATACACTCAAACAGATAAGTGTACACCAATGTTCATTGCAGCAATAGTCACAGTAGCCAAAAGGTAGAAATAGTTCAAATGTCCACTGACAGATAAATGGGTGAACCAAATATGCTAAGTACATACAGTGGAACACTATTCAGCCATAAGAAGGATGAAATTCTGAAACATACTACAGCATGGATGAACCCTGAAGGTATTATGCTAAACAAAATAAATTAGACACAAAAGTACAAATATTGCAGGATTCTACTTACAAGGTGCTTAGAATAGTCAAATTCCTAGAGATAGTATAATAGTATAATAGCGATTACTAGGGGGACGCCTGGGTGTCTCAGTCAGTTGGGCGTCCGACTTCAGCTCAGGTCATGATCTCACAGTCGGTGGGTTTGAGCCCCGCATTGGGCTCCGAGCTGAGCCTGGAGCCTGCTTCAGATTCTGCGTCTCCCTCTCTCTGCCCCTCCCCCGCTCAAGCTCTGTCTCTGTCTCTCTCAAAAATAAATAAACATTAAAAAAATAGTGATTACTAGGGACTGGGGAAATGGAGTAATGAACAGTTATTGTTTAATGGATATAGAGTTTCATTTTCAGTTGATGAAAAAGTTCTGGAGATGGACGGTAGTGACAGATGTAAATGTATTTAATGCCACTGAATTGTATATTTAAAATGGTTAATATTATAAAATTTATGTTATGTATATTTTACCAGAATTAAAAAAATCAGTGCACGTGAGAATCTTTCACCACTCCTATATTATATTGGCATACAAGTTTAATTGCACGGATATGAAAGTATCATTATGAACAACAAAATAGGGAGATTGAATGATCCATGATAGAATTCTCATTAAAATGTCCCCAAACTCCAAAGAAGTCTTAGGACATAGGGTTTATCTTGCTAGTTCAATTATTCTTTTCTTTTAGAGGAAAATATATCTTAATAATGAAGAACTCACATTTTATGTGCTGAAATAGACTCTTCAAAGTTGGTTAGTTTGCTTGCCTTTAAATGTGGTATATTATCCATAAGACAAGAGTTCCAAATTTCAGTATTCTCTGTATAATAAACCTGAAATAATATGCATTTTAGTTTCCAGAATCTTTAACATTCTGTAGAGGGAGCTTTCACACAGAGATCCTTAAGTCCTTCTCCCTGACCCTTTTCTGCTCCCTTTCTCACATCTCCTGAACAAAATGGGCATGACCCCAATTTGGCTCAGAAATTGTTGCTTTGTAAAGATATCCATCTGTTCCTTTCATTGTCTTCCTAGTCATATCTGACTGGGTTTGGGATGTCCAAACACATTTCTGTTATTGTCAACACTGCAGAGCCAAGAACTCTTTGGACAAGTAAACTGCATTATAAGCTTTTGCCTTATGTGTCCTCAAAAGAATTGCCCTTGCCTGGATCCAGAAACTTTATTACTAGAGAGAGTGTGCAATAGTCAGCAGGAAAAAATGTATTTGGTATTAGACCTGTTATCAAAATGAATTTTAAAGATGAATACTAAGCGACAGAAAACAAAACATGTCAAATGTCCAACAAATGTGGCATTTTAAACTTGACTTTTCCTAATGGGCTGATATTATTATGTTTCATGAATGTTTTTAACAGAATATATAAACTATATGGAAAGATATAATTCCTGTTTATTCTCTTCTAGGATGAAATCATAGGGAAAATTTAAAAATATAGCAGAAAAATGTGTTGAGCTGGAGGTCCTTTGATTTTTTTAAAATGAATATGCATGGATATGAATTTCATTGTTTCCATTCCCATAGATTGTCTGGTCAATCTTGAAATATAACTTGCTTCTGAGTTGCTACCTCTGAAAACAGAAATATTATAGAAGTACATATTTTGGTAGGTCTTCTATTCTCACAAATAGAAAATCCTATAGGTTTTCTAATAAATCCTTTTAACTATAGGATAGAAAACTTGAGATCATGCTATGATAGCACTAAATTCATTCATCTAATTGTCATTTACTGTGTCCAGTATGTTGTGTCAGCTAGGTATGGGAATCCAATGGTGAGTAAAATACTTTATCTTTGGAGAATGTACTCTTTCACAGTATAAGTAAAAAAATGTGCAAATGTGATAGCCATTTCCTCATGATTATATCAGACTGGGAATATAAATAAAGACAAGATCATGTAAGTGTTATTTCTTGAAGATGTCTTGCAAACTGCCATCTCCCCAAGCTCTTAGCCTCTTGTCTTTGAGGGTTGCTCCAACCTTCATGCTGAGGTCACTGCCTTAGAGCAAAACATTGAGGAGCATCCTACTCACAAGAATGATATTTGCTCTGGTCACTGTTCTTTACAGAATCGTGCCTGTGCCCTTTCCTCTGTAAGCAAGCCATCTCTACACCATCTGGGACTAGAACAACCACAACGTTTCTTTTCCTTTCCATATCCAAAGAATATTTTAAAATACCCATACTGGAGCTCCATCATCAGAAATTTCTATTTAATTTGTTGACTTCATTGTTGTTGTTGTTGCTGTTGTTGTTATGGAAATTATTCTAACCTGCAGCCAGGTTTGAAAATTGCTATCCAAAGTGACTTCCAACTATAATAAATTCCTTGACTCAACCAGCCATGCCAGTATACAAACAACACAGCCTTTTGGGCCTCCAATCACTGAAAAGACTCTTGGTTCTTGGTCTTTCCATCCCTTGCTTCTGGGCTCTGAAATTGCTGCCCGACAGAGCAGGAGAAGAGACGGAGGTGAGAAACTTGACCACTTCTCAAGTCTACTAAAATGGAGGGCACTGTCCCTATCTTGCCACAGTTTCTTGTACTCGATAGGAATAGTCCATCCCAAGTAGATGTGAGAGCAGTTGCTCAGTTAGGTGAGCAAATACATCCAAATTTGGCTGAGTCAGAATCAGAATTCTATCATATGCAACTTGAAGATACTCCTAGGGTAACACGGTCTCCTTCCCCAGCTGAAATTTGGGCTACCTGTTTGGAGTTCCATAAAATGTATGCTCCTCTAGGAACGTACGTCAAATTACATCTTAATTATGTGTTTGATTATTTCTCTTGTCTGCTAGACTACAAGCTTCTTTAAGGTATGGGCTCTCTTCTTTCCTTTTTGTTCTTTCGTACATAGAGTTTGGCAGATCATAGGTGTTCAATTAAAAAAAGAAAAAAGCATGACAGCTAAGGAAAACATGAATTTTTCCTCATAATTAAAGTTGTTATATTCTTTCTTCAACAGAAATAATATCCAGAACTCTAAACTTGCTCCAAAGAAACTCTCTCTTAATTAAAAAATTTTTTAAATAATATTAATATTTCTCAACAAATCAACAACAGATCTTAAACACCACTTAGCTGTCCCATCCCCCTATGCCTTTTACCACATTCTACAACTGAGTGACTGTCAGAAAGTTGGTAGTATTATAAGTTAGGTATGAGACATAGTAAAAAAAGAAAAAAAAATCCAAGCCTAGAATTCTGAAGGCACTAAATTTTATCCACTATAAATACTGTGTGTTCTGAGGAATTGAATCTATTATTGAATAAGTTTTCTGTTAGTCTTTTTGATTGAAAGCCAAAGGGTCAATGAAATTACTCAAACTATGGGGGCATCTGGGTGGCTCAGTCTGTTAAATATCCAGCTCTTGATTTTGGCTCAGGTCATGATATCACGGTTTATGGGTTCAAGCCCCAGGTCAGTCTCTGTGTTGACAATGCAGAACCTGCTTGGGATTCTCTCTCTCTCTCTTTCCCTCTTTCTGCCCCTCCCCTACCCCTCAAAAATAAATAAATAAGGCTTAAAAAAAAAGAAATCACTCAAACTATGGCCAGATGTAAAACAAAAGAAAATTGGTTGTATGCTTTGTTTCATCTGTATTTATTTTTGTCTGATTTTCCTTTATTCAAGATGTCATACATCTCCTAAATGACACACTTCATGATTTTACTAAAGAACCACTGTGTATAAAATATACTGGTTTCCCCCACTATCTGAAAGTTCACTTTACACCACTTTGCTTTTAAGAAAGTCCTACATAAACACCTGTTCTTGCTAACAGACTCGGAAGAACATTTTAGCTTTTATGAAACGGTAATTGCTTCTTTGATTTATCCCATTTCAGCTTACAAAAGCTTTCATGGGAATGCTCTACTTTCAGATAGCGGGGGAAACCTGTCTTGGAAAACTCAATATTGCCTAATAAAGATAGAGTTATTGAACATTGTAACATTAGCTAGAGTCTTGTCTGCAATTTAAAATCCCAAGTGTAAACTATCTCATTATATAAACTAGAAAAAAAATCTCTGTGTGTCCGAATATGTCATCACTCTCCTGAGGCATCATGACAAGCTCTCAGAATGCCAGCTGTATTAACGTATGATGTGAACAATGAATTTGAATAAATAGGGAGACTCTGAAGGTAATGCAAGGTAGTTCATCTTTGTTCCAAATGAGCAGAAAATTCTAATATAATGAGTATTAGCCAGTATTAGGGTTAATTACAAGTTTTTTTTTATAACTTTTAGCAATTACATCTTACATTTATCTCGGATTTACATTATAGACTCTTTTCAAAAAGTTAAATTGAAAACAAGTATAGTCTTCTAATAATTAAATCTCAAGTAAAGTAAAATATCCACATACCAGCTAGTCAATTTTTTCAGTTATAACTGCTTTATTAAAATTGATAGAACAACAGCTTTTTTTTTAGTCTTTTTCTGTAGTTCTCTTTCTTTCCTTTTTTCTAAAGCAATGAACCGGATTACTTTTATAATAAGGCAAAAAAATGATAGAAGAAATAACGCATTATAAACTTTGGATATGGGAAGACAAAGAGATTAGACCCATCCCAAAGGTTTCATTCCCTAACATGATCCTCTTACAGTGCTTTGTGTCTGTTTCAGCAAAGGGTGTCATTATCCAGTGTTAGAATCCAGAAACCCGACAATTCTGTTTGACATCTCTCTCCCACATATCTCATTACTGTCTAGAGCCTATCCATATTTTCACAAAATTCTACCAATCTTAGATCATAAACATTTCTTAAATCCGTTCACAGTTTTCCATCACTGCTTCTACCCCTAGTTCAAACTACCGCTGTTTCAAATCAGATGCATTTAATAGCATCCCAACTCTGGACTTCTCCTGGTTCTTCTGCATTTTAGAACCAGAGCTATTTGCATGTTAGAATGCAAATTTAATCATGTCTTCTGTTTCCTTTTGAACTATCCTTTGGGTAAATACCAAAACCTTCAACAGGACCTTCATGGTGCAATGTGGTCTGGTCCTACCTGGTCTCCCACCAAACCCCCCCCCACCCCCACTCTCTGCGTTCTAGACACAGGAACTTACGTTAATTTCAGGAACATGGCATTTGTCTATAGTGACCCTATATCTAGCACAGCACATGGCATAGGGTAGAAGGCAATAAATACCTTGAAAAATGCACAGGATAAATTAAAGAATGCATGAATGAATGAAGTATAATGTTGCAGGATAATGTCATACTGAGAAGACACATATCACTAGAACTTTTGCTGTGTCATGCATAATACATATTTTAAGTTGTTTTCTTCACAAATAAGCCACTGTCAACACCATATGTAAAGAACACAGGTTACAACTCAAAGCAATCATTTTTTTTCTTTGATTTTCACGATAAGAAACACCCATCTGCACAATGACTGTGGATACAAAGGCTACTTTATTTATCATATGCATTAATTAAAATATCATTCATTCATAGTTTTTTAAATTTTTTTTCAACATTTTATCTTTATTTTTGGGACAGAGAGAGACAGAGCATGAACGGGGGAGAGGCAGAGAGAGAGGGAGACACAGAATCGGAAACAGGCTCCAGGCTCTGAGCCATCAGCCCAGAGCCCGACGCGGGGCTCAAACTCACGGACCGCGAGATCGTGACCTGGCTGAAGTCGGACGCTTAACCGACTGCGCCACCCAGGCGCCCCATTCATTCATAGTTTTAACCCACAGAAAATATCTTTTATGAAGATGTTAAATAATAAATTCATACACATAGAAAAAATCACGTTTTGACTGAGAAAGGCACAGATGCTTTTCAGAGTAAAAATAACTTCAACAGCAATTTCTTTGAAAGAATATAATTTTGAAATAAATGTGTGGTTCAGGCTGTTTTCTGAATGGGATTTCTGAATTGATTCTGAACGGGGAGTTGTAATCTAATCGGGTCAATCTAACCTATGATCCAGGGGATAGAAACTAAATTGTGTGGAGGAGGGAAAATTAGGAAAAGATTAATATTTACTATGAAGTACACAACATAATAAGGATTTAATAGATGTCTCTCTCTTAATCCTTATAACAACTTGGAGTGTTATCTGCCATTATCTCCAGTTTAGTGCTAGGAAACACAGCCTGGGAGATTACACAGATATTAAGGAGCAGATGTAGTACTTGTCTGACTCCAAAGGCATCTCTTGATTTCCTGTGATTAATTGCAGAGCTCCCCTTCTATTATTCCTCCTCAGTGACCACCATGGATCCTTCTTACCTTCTCGGATTATTTTCCTGCATAAATTCCCAAGTTACTGAACTCCTGTGACTCCAACACTTACTGTTGTCACTCCAAGTTACTCCTAACTCTAGTTAGGAAATTTGCTTTAGTGCCATCTTGATGGCTTCATTACCTTCATTTCTACTGTGGACTCACTGAAGATTAATCATTGGCTTAAAACTCTTTTTCCCTTATGAAGTTTACTGTCATTTATCTGGATAGAAAATGTTGAAATTTGAGGATCCTGCTTTCACCGTATTTGATTTGTTGCAAAAATACTCCTGTACATCTTCAGTGACCGTTTAATTATATGTTTAACATAACCTCTCTCTAAAGACTGCATGTTAAAGGCTCATTTCTGGGCTACTCACCAAGTTTCCTGCATGCTAATTTGACTTCTCACAATGTATTATGAATTCGAAAGGAAATCATTTCAAAACCAAAAGGTTATAATAACAAATATTTGGACAAAGAATAAAACGTTCTGATGTCTTCTATACAGTGTAGATCATTAGACTCACAGATTTTGGTTTAATGTTGTAAAATCAAAGTCAATCATAAAGATGATTGGCTGCGTTTTTAATTTTCATATGAATTGTCTCTAATATCTAAGGCAGCCCTGTTTGAATTAACCAATTAAGATGTAGGCTCTAGTTTTATAAGCATTTCACTGCCAGCTGTCTTTCTTTCAGTCTTTTCTGCAAGAGACAAAAAAAAAAAAAAAAGTACTTGTTTTTTCATGAAGGTTTTAGTCCAAAAAATGCCTTTTATGATTTTGAAAACAATGGCACATGTCATCAATGAAAACAAAAAAACCTCCCAAAATCAAATTATTGATCATTAATCCTGTGTCAGTTAATAGAAAGGTGATAAAATAGATTTTATTTAATCATGGAATCATACTATATTAGTATAAAGTATTGTCAAAAGCAAAATCAAACTTAGATAAAAAGAGACTTATCAGAAGAAAGACCATTATAATAGGGAGAAACTTGCAATCTCAGAAATCTTCAAGCATCTCAAAATCAGACAGAAAAAAAGTATTTTCACACGCAGGGCAAGGAGAGGTGTTACGTGTTGAATTGTGTCTCCCAGAAAGATATGCTGAAGTCCTGAACCCCAATACCTCTGAATGGGACCTGATTTGGAAATAGTCACTGCACATGGTTAAGATGAGATCATATGGGAGTAGGGTAGACCCTTAATCCAATATCACTATACAATCTGTGTGAAGATATGAGGAGAGAATATCAAGGAGCTGGATACTGGAATGATGTAACTACAAACCAAGGAACATCAATGATTAACAGCCACCAACCACCACAAGGTAGGAAGAGGCAAGAGAGGATTTTCCCCAGCATCTTAGAGGGAACATGGCAGACATCTTGAAGACCTGTCCAACTTCTAGCCCCCAACAACTGTAAGATAATTAAGTTCTGTTGTTTTAAGCCACCCAGTTTATGCTAATTTGTTACAGCAGACCTAGAAAATTAATACAAGGGGAAAGTAAATATTAGCAGAAACTTTTAAGAGGAAGGTGGGCAAGCAAGGAGAAATGACCAAGAGGGTCCAATGGGAAAGGTGCCTTGCTGTGGTCAGCTAGATTCTCGGAATAAACTGATACAGGGGGTTAGTCCTGCTTTTTAGTGCTTGCTCAGGCTGGGACATAATTAGAACTCACAGGAAGGAAAGACGCCTCACTAAAAGTTTAATCAAGGCAAAGCCGATGTAAGAAAATGGCAATTGTGGGGGCGCCTAGGTGGCTCAGTTGGTTAAATGTCAGACTTCCACTCAGGTCATGATCTCATGGTTCATGGGTTCAAGCCCTGTGTTGGGCTCTCTGCTGTCAACACAGGGCCCACTTCAGATCCTCTGTCCCCATCTGTCTCTGTCCCTCTGCTGCTTGTGCTCCCTCTGTCTCTGTGTCTCTCAAAAATAAATAAGTAAACTTAAAAAAAAAAAGGGTGATTGTGATACTTGATCAGTATGAAATTAATTTTTTTTGAATTTCAGTGTAAAAATTATTAAGTGAAACTGAAGAGATTAAGGAGATTCAGATGTTTGTCCACAATAAAACACTGCAATTTCCAAATATTTCTTTAACATAAAAACTTTAATTTAAGAGGTCAGAGTTCATGGGTGTTTTTTTGTTGTTGCTATTTGTTTGATTGAGTTTTAAATAGGTATCTTTTGACATGATGCTAGGAGAGATGGAATTTAGCACACCTATAAGTGCTTTTCACCCACCCCCTAGAATTTCATCCTGTTCGTTAGGTGTCTTATTAGTTTTATAGTGCCACACTTTATAACTCGTACATAATTCCCACAATTTCCCATCTGTCCATTGATCACAGAATTGCAGATCGCCAACTTTGTATCCTCACATGGCAGAAAAGGAAGGAGCAAGAGAGCTCTCTGGTGTCCCTTTTATAAGGCATTAATCTCATTCAAGAAGGCTCCACCCCGATGACCTAAGCACCTCCCAAAGGCCCTGCCTCCTGATACTATCACATTGGGTACTAAGATTTCAACATATGAATTTGTGGGGGACACAAACATTCAGACCATAGCAATATATGTAGAGAGAGGGCGAGAGAGAGAGAGAGAGAGAATTTTCATTTCTTTGAGGGAGTATGGACAATTATTTGTCATGCAATTGTCTGTGTCACTTTGATGATTACTTTTGTAATGTATGCCTAACACTTATTGACCATTTCCTATTTGCAGACACATTTCTAAGTCCTTTATGCTAATTATCTCATTTGATATGTGATTCATTTGCTTTGCATATGCTATTCTACTTCTTTTTTTGAACACTTCTTTTTGGTTATCAGTTGAGTTTGAAGGAATGGGACGAGTTATTTTACTGACAATTATAAAGTACTTACAGCCATGAGAGAATTGTGTAGTAAGATGAAATTTTGTCAAAATTTCTAAGGGTGCCTGGTGGCTCACTTGGTTGAGTGTTGGACTTTGGCTCAGGTCATGAGCTTGGGGTTCACGGGTTTGAGCATCGCATTGGGCTTTGTTCTGACAGCGTAGAGCCTGAAAAAGTTTGGAATTACTACCTTAAACTGTAATGAAAATTAGCAAGAAAAAAAGGGAGGTAAATTAATGATTCCATTTCTTTCTTCCAAGATGACTCTTGAGTCTCTCTTTAAGCTTTAACTCTCATTAATCTTAACTGATCACTAGGTTACTTGACCAGCTTAGAACAATGTTCAGTTTCAACATAAAGAAGAGATGTGACATGTCTCCTTTAATTCTGAAAACAAAAGTGGTAAATGACTAAAAATAGTAAAAGGAATTCTAACTTTTAAAAAATTAGCACTTTTTTTTCTTCAGTATGTTGAAAAAAATACACTCAGATAAACTCTCAGGTTTTCTATGTTCTCTAGCATTTATGCCGTAATTGCTAGTAACAATAATAATACATAAAAACAGTATATGTAAAGAACTTTTGAAATGAAAATCATATTATATGATTCAGTTTCTATTAACAAAATTAGGAATTGTTAAATACATGTTATCAATTGAAACAAAGGATATTTCATAAAGAAATAACGTATTTCTTAGTTGAAAGTACCCTAGAATAACAATAAACAGAGACTTTATATTAAAATGAGTGAACCTTCGATTTTATTAGATTATTATTATTACATAGGTGAAGAAAAGTTGCCCAGGTTCAAATTTTAGGCATTACCAATCCACACAATGCAATAAAGAGACAAAATTGCAACTGAGGCAAATGAGAAAAAAATTAGCACTCTGCTGAGTCCTCTGTTTATTAGAATGACTAATATAAGTCAGAATTAATTGCAGTTCTAAAAGGCACTCTGCAAAGTATTTGATTGGTTATCTGAAAAAAAATTCTTTAAATATCTAGTTATTTTGGAAAAGCATCTAAACTATATTTCTAGTAGATAAGACACACCTTATAATGGTTGTTTTCCTACTGGACTTGCTTTTAAAAAGTATATTGAGCCATTTCACTGTTAAAACTATATGTGTGTATATATTTTCTTCCTGTGTGAATTCTTCTCAAGGGAAAGCCTTTACCTTAAAGCATTCTCATGTATTTGCAAGGCTCTGGTTCTCAGTCAGAAACAAAGATGAGGTCAGTAAGGGAACCTCAACCCATTCAGCATTCGGGTCTTTGTCAGCTATCACCAACAGCAGGGTTTATGACAAATGAGGAGCCAGGCTTCCAGCTGAATTTCAGTGTAGTTATTTTTGTTTTAATGTATGTGTGAATCAATTAATCCTGTCATAGAAGGGCATCGTAAACTGTGTGCCAGAGTTAATGAGTCAGCCATTATCACATCATTACACCAGCTGGCATAATGTAGCATGTGTTGTTTGTCATAATATACACTGCCATGCTTAACAACCATTAATTGTTTACACGAGCAGTCATATTTTTCTTCAAAGAACCTTCAGCGACTGGTTAATATTTTGAAGGCTTTTTAAGTGAATAACTATTACAAGGCAAAGATATCCTCACCAAGCTAGCCCACAGTGTAAGAAACTGAAGCAAGGGAAGACATTCGGAAGGCAGGGAAAGTCTTGAGGACCTTTCAAATAAAATAATGCTGCAGAATTAAATAAATCCTAAGACTGCCTTGCACAACTGATTCAACTACCACTAGACATGACCACCTCAATGAGAAGAAAGACACTGTCCTAAGAATAAGTTGGCGAGACGGAGTTCCTTATTTTTATGTGTTGAGAGGATCAATGAGGCCTGTACCCAGGATTTATATCTCACCACCAGGACTTTCTGAAAGAAGATACAATTGCGGTTTTATACTTTTTTTAATCATTAGGAAAACTTGGCTAGTATGGTTTTCTTGGCTGATGAAAAGCAGTATGTGGCCATCACAGTCCAAAGTTATAGTTTACCAGCTTTCTGTGGATTTGTTTTTGGCGACTTCTGCACATTTTCATTGGCCATATGGCTTTCTCTAGCCAGACACAGATACCATGAATAAAGGTAAAGTTTCCAAAAGAGTTTGAAGCAGAAATCACAGTAAAGTTTATCCACTTTAACTAAAAACTTATTTTCTCAGTGGAGATTTGATCATAAGTTAACAATGTCTAAGTAAGCCAAAGAGTTTTAACAGAAACACAAATTTAATAAAACTATGAGTGATTTTACAAGCAAGTAAGAAAGTAAACTGAATATAAGGGGTTATACTGGATGAAAATAATGGAGAAATTATCCAATAATGTAATTGAAAGCACTTTGCAAAAATTTGCAAGGTATACACACTACAAGCTAGAAATTACTGCTAGAATTATATTCCAGGTTTTTTGTTTGTTTGTTTGTTTGTTTTTAGTGGTTGGTTTATAACAGTAAAATTGACCACAGAGACTTTCTCTATGTTTGGGAAGAATTATTCCTATCTTTTGAAAATTTCACTTTTCAGGTGCTTAGCTTTAGAAATATACATTCTTTAATATATCATATTTTTATTTTCTAAGTACAAACATAATTTTGCATTTTGAAGCTTTTATCCTGTCCTTTATAACTGCTATTGTATGTAACTTCCACCTACATATATTCTTCTGTGACACAAAAGTACTTAAAATGAACAAAGAAAAACCAAAATACAATTATCTATGATTTTATTTGGTTGGAACAGTTTTTCTCAAACTTGAAGGTACAGAGGAATCACCTACAATGATTATGGAATATGTAGCTTCCCAAAGATTCTGAGTCAGTTGGTATCAATTGTGCATAAACTGGGACCAATAATATATTTTAATAGTTCTCTACATGATTATGATAGAAGCATAGAAATATGATTTCTATGGCATAAATAAAGGAATAATAATAATAATATAATAATAAACGTAGAAATATGGTAAAATAAAGGACAAATTATAACTTTGAACCAATTGATAAAGTATAACTTCCAAAATATTTTACAGTGCATACAAAAAGAGAACATAATATTCTGAGGAATTAAAAATATTTCAAAATACTCTTGTTTTTAAAATCTGTTTTAATGTTGGAGTTTTTATGCACCAGTGTAAGAAAAATGTAAAAGGTAAAAAGTATACATAATTCCTTTCCATAATTTGATAATCTATAATTTGATAAAATTTGAATTTTCATGGAGCCAGATTCTCTCTGCAACATCAATACCTTCAGAAAGTAGGATGGTGAATAACATTCAAAATAAGTCTATGCTCTCCAATTTGTTCTTCAAAAACTCCCAGTGATCTACTTGGTATTAGAGCACTCTCCCAGTGATCTACTTGGTATGAGACATCTTCCAGGATCCACAGAAGATATTGACAATATACAGACTGAACCAAGTGAAATTGCCAGCAGTTGTCTGTTTTTTATCAAAAAAAAAAAGTGATTTAATTTAATTTAACCTAATATCAGTAGTGGAAAATACCTAAACCTACATATTGAGTCCTGAACTAGAATTGCTGACATTGGAGGCCACACTAACATTTCAAATAGGATGGGCTGTGAAAAAAGGATTAATGAAGGCCAATTAGTCCTTCCACTACTCAAGATATGTCTCATATCATGGGTGAAATAGAAAGGGAAATGTGAGTATTCCTCAGAAATGAAGCAAAAAAGCCGTAAGACTTTCTTGTGTTGGGGCCTTTCCATATCCTGGTCCTCTACCTGTAATATTCTTCCAAGTGATTGGTTTCAGGTTTCACATTAAACGTCAACTCTTCAGAGACCCTTCTTAGCCACCCAATTTAAGTCCTCCCCAACCCTTGTCTTTTTCACAGCACCTATTTCTTTTCCCTTACACCACACATCATAGTTTATGATTGTATATTTGTGTCTTTGCTCAGATTACATTCTCTCTTCACATGCTATTCTAAGTTCAAGAAGAACAAGAACTCTGTTTGTAGGTGCACACAATAAAAAAATTTGATGCATGAATTAGCCAGATAAATCTATTTGTTTTCCATTAATATACAAGCATCTAAATCCCTGTTTCTCTTTCCATATAAACTATTAGGAATAGCCCAACAAATCTAATTTTGCCAAATAAACATGATGGAAAGGTAATCTCATGTTCAAAAGTAACTTCAAATTATTAAATTGCATGTAACTAATGAAGAATGTGAAAAGGGAAATCACTTTTAAAACAATACAGTATCATACACTGTATAAGTATTATTCTGGTTGGCAAGATATTTTGTCATGTTCCACAAATGAAATACTTAACCATCAAATCTCAGAGAACTATTTTAACTTTGAGGAGGTTTAGAGCAGTTATGGAGAAAAGAAGCTATCATATTTAACCAAGTAGAAAGGTAAATTTATTGCTTGAGATGGAAAAAAAGTAAAATTTATTGCTTATATAATTATCAGTTGGCTATGGGTACTGACTGCCTAAGCACTTCCTATGGGATGTTTCTCTAGGACCATCATGTAATATGGTCTCACACACAATGCTGGAGCATATGTCAGTCATGAGACTGTTTGTCATATAGCTGCCCTGCTAAAAGTTAGACAACTATGATGTACAGATAAAAATAAAAACACATAAAAGAATGAGAAAAGGTAAGATAGAGGAAGGAAGGCTCTAGAAATATATTAATGAAGTCAGAAAAATATAATTTCAAGTAGGTGATGTCATTTATAATTTGTTGAGAATTACTGAACTAAGAATTCAATATTCAATGAATTCAATGAAAGGGAATAATGATTTCAATGAATTTAATACTTTGTATTTCAGTTCAGCCACATGGATTTTCAAAATACCATTCTAGTAATTCTTGCTGACCAATTTTATTCATGGTATATTTAATTACTGTAGTTCTTCCAACATTATTCATAATCACTCCTGCTAATGTTTATGAAAATATTTTTATTGGAATTATCAGAAAAGTATTACTCTTTCAGGGGATGGTGAAGAGTTGACCTGAGCCAGATGAAAATCAATTTCACGGACATGACAATTTTCAAAAGTCTCAACTTCGAAGTGATGAAAGTGGCTTACAGGGTCCTGACCAACAATCTTATTGCTTCTCTCTTTATGAATATCCTGTGTTAACACACTCAATTATTTTAATTGGGTAAATGCCTAATTTTGTTAACAGTTTATCTATTGACCCAAATAGTAAAGATGTGGAAAATAAGGTAAGAAGATAAGAGAAACCTAAGGCAAAAAGAACCCTGGAATCTAATGTGTCTGGTAATCACCCATCTGACTGTGGTTAGGTCACCGTAATCAAGCACATGGCGTTTTGCCTTATTCTTTGTAAACTTTGAAATAATAAAACACTGAATTCCTACCAGACTCTGATAAAATTACTCTTTTTTAATTTTAAACTATGAATAATTCAATGCCTAGGAAATAAAGTAAACCCTGCCTTTTTTTGGTAAAAGTGTAGAAACATTTTATCACTCATTCCAGATCATAAAAATCACAGGTCACAACTTCGCCTGTGATTTCAAATTGCCTCAAAATTGCCATAGAACTCTTTCAACATCTGATGAATGGAGTGTTTCTAATTTCTAATTATCAGAGCTGCACAATATATCTTTCAGGTAAATAATTTTGTGTTCAGATCCATTTCCAGTTAAAGTTCCTGGCTCAAGCCTACTAATTGCCAAGTTGTGACTTTGATTACATAGATACTATGTCTCAGTAAGTGGCAAATTGAAGTCATCATCAACACTGAAGTCAGCTCCAACAAGCATTGTCTTGCCTCAGATCTGTACACTCTCAGTTCCCCCTGCCGGGAGTGCTCTTCCTCTGATAGCCAGAGCTCCTTCCTCACCTCTTCAGGTCTCTCTGCTCAGTTGATGCCTTTCCTGACCACAATAATTAAAATTGCAAATGACCCCTGTCCCATTCCCTGCATAGTTTTTCCCCAAGGCAACTCTTATCAGCTGACATTATATATCTTGTTTATTATTGGTCTCCTCCACTGGAATGTTAGCTTCCTGTAAGCAGAGATGTTTGTTCTGTTTGGTTCACTGCTGCTTCCCTAGTATCTAGTAGATGTACGATTAAGATTTGTCAAGTGTAGAAATGAATGAATGAATGAATGGATGGATGGATGGATAAAGAATAAATGAGTGAATGCAAACAGCCAGCAAACAAAATTATATCCCTTGATGATAAAATATATATATCTATGAAAGATGTATATCACAAATGATTTTGTGTTATGTTAGGGGGCAAAAAAGCAACAAGATGAAAATATTTGGGGAAGACTGGTCAGCACAAGTTTTTATAGAAGGAAAAAGTCTGAAAGTTCTGGATGACTGCAGGCAAATTTAAATGCAAACAAAAACCAGAAGGTAATTTACATTTCTTATTCATTATTCAAAATTAATCAGATCTGTGTTAGAGACTATTCTTTTAAGTATGCAATAGATCTAAATACTAAATACCAATAACCCACTTAATTAAGAAGTGTTATTAAACTTTAGCATTCATGAATTAAAATTAGTGTTATTAAAATTTACTAAACTTTTAGTATTCTGCTAAAAAGTCTGGCTGCCACACAATATTTGGCAATATCACAAAGTTCCTACTCCAACACAGATAGTTGGGGTCCCCACAATTTCCATGGAGAATTCTTCAACTTTGTTTTTTTTTGAGAGAGAGCATGTGTGCACGCATGAGAGAGAGAGAGAGAGAGAGAGAGAGAGAGTGAGCGAGGGAAGGGGAGAGAAAGAGGGAGTGAGAGAATCCCAAGCAGGCTCTGTGCTGTCAGTACAGAGCCCAGTGCAGGGCTCCATCCCACGAACTGTGAAATGATGACCTGAGCCCAAATTAAGAATCGGACACCCAACCAACTGAACCACCCAGGCACTCCTCTTTGACTTTGTTTTTACTGCACGATAGTATTATTCTTGCTGTTCAACTATAATTTCTATTATTTTTAGCTTAATATTATCAACTTAGTATAATGGGCACAATTGCTAATGCATATTTTTCATAGAGAGTATTTTTTGTCCTTTTAGGTTCTTTTTTTCTTGTAATGGTCCCTTAAAAGATATGTTTTAAAAATATGCACCAGTATTCATCAAAAAACACCCTTAAGAAAATGAAAAGGCAACCCACAGAGAGAAAGAGAGAAAGGAAGAGAGAGAGAGAGAGAAGCTATTCTTAACATATATATCTAAGGACCCCATATCCAGAATATATTAAAATTCCTAGAAAATAGATAAGAAAAATAGGCAACTCGGGGTGCCTAGGTGGCTCTGTCGGTTGAGCATCCGACTTTGGCTCAGGTCATGGTCTCACGGTTCATGAGTTTGAGCCCCGCATTGGGCTCTGTGCTGACAGCTCAGAGCCTGGAGCCTGCTTCAGTTCCTGTGTTTCCCTCTCTCTCTGCTCCTCCCCTGTTCACACTCTGTCTCTCTCTCAAAAATAAATAAACATTAAAAAAAGAAGAAGAAGAAGAAAGAAAAATAGGCAACTCAATAGAAAAATGGTCAAAACACTTGTACAGACATCATAAAAGGGATATCCCCAAACCTGCACCTCCCCTGCTCACACTCTCTCTCTCTCAAAATAAGTAAATAAACAAACAAAAAAAAAAGAAAACAAACAAACATACATACAAAACCAATCTATGCTGTTAGAAGTCAGGATACTACTTAACTTGGGGTGGCAGAATTTAAGTGATCAAAGAGGACAAAAGAGGGAGACCCTGGATGTGGATAATTTTCTGTTTCTTTGTTTCTGGTGTCTTATTAGTGTTTAATTTGCGATAATTCATCAGGCTCTATACGTATAATATATGCACCTACCTGCATTAAATTGTGCCTCAATAAAGTCCTAAAATCTCAACAGGCAGAGCAGATACATACACTCTCCCTCAATATGTGTGTTCGGTGACACTTCATGGTTAACACGGAATGTGTTCTTCGCTCACTGGAAAATGCAGTAGGGAGGTCTTTCACTCTGCCTACATGGTAAAAGAGTTGCAAGACTGCAAGACTGCAAGACTGCAGTCAAGCAGTCATTTGTCAAGACTGCAAATAAGGGAACTCCAGGGCCCACTTCACAGCTGTGCAACCATTAACACCATTGACACAGGCTTCGGTGCTTAGAAGGGCCCTGTGCTTGGGTTAGTGTTCTGCTATCACCATCTTGAAATTCTTAATAATGTTTTAACAAGGAGCTTGCACCTTGGTTTTGCACTGGGCCCTGTAACTTTGCGACTGCCCTGGGTAACTCACCTCTTTTAAGTATCTGAGGTGGTCTCCATATTTAGTAATTAAGAAGAAATAAGCTTACATTTTGATAGGAGAGAGTTTGTTTGGAAATAAGAAAGACCTAGGGGCTAATGGGTGGTTCAGTTGGTTAAGTGTCTGACTCCGGCTCCTGGTCCGTGAGTTTGAGCCCTGCCTTGGGCTCTGTGCTGACAGCTCACGGCCTGGAGCCTGCTTCGGATTCTGTGTCTCCGTCTGTCTCTTCCTCTCCCCTGCTCTCTCTCTCTCTCTCTCAAAAGTAAATAAATGTTAAAAAATTTTAAAAAATTAAGAAGAAAGACCTAGCCAATCAGTAAAATAGTGCCTTACAGCTGGACATTCAAATAGATGCAAAAGAATTAATAAAAGAAACATATTACTGGGATAAGTAATGCCAACTTTGAGATGGAAGAGAATAATTATTAGGTAGTTAATGTGGACAGATAGGCAATCAAGCCAAACAGTATGGCATATCCATCCTACCCAATTCTTTGATATGTACAATTTTATTATATGTTTCAGTAACTTCCCATCAATTTATCTTAGCACCTCAAAAAAAATTTTACAAAAAATGTTCCCTTAGGAATATAGACAATACAGGTTAAGGGTGTGAATTAGTTCAAAGGCAAGAGATTCATCTATTCACCTGTCCATCCTTCTAATCATCTAGTCATTCTTTCACCTGCCTTATCCCACTGGCAACAAAAAAGGTATAAACATAAATCAGACCTGGAGTCCATCTGAAAGGACATACAGCGTATTTATAAGCCAATGGTAGACGTGCTAGAAAATATGTTCTTTTTTTTTTTAATTTTTTTTTTAACGTTTTTATTTAACGTTAAATAAGAGACAGAGCATGAACGGGGGAGGGGCAGAGAGAGAGGGAGACACAGAATCGGAAACAGGCTCCAGGCTCTGAGCCATCAGCCCAGAGCCCGACGCGGGGCTCAAACTCCCGGACCGCGAGATCGTGACCTGGCTGAAGTCGGACGCTTAACCGACTGCGCCACCCAGGCGCCCCTAGAAAATATGTTCTAAGAGATGTATTCATTGTTCGGGAACTTTGGAGGAAAAACAAACACTTCAGGCTAGGAATAATCAGAGATGCTTTTATTGAAAGCAGTCCTTATATTGGGATTTGAAAGCCAGATAGAATTTGAATGTGCACCGAGTGCACATATTTGGAAATATGCTTCTCTTGTTTTTCTTTTGTTCTTTCTTCAATACATAACTTGACTATCATCTGTTTTAGAAAATAATGCCTCTCTCTTTTCTACCTACTATCATAGATAGACTGAACATCAAATTTAAGTATAAAATGGGACAATTTTAAGGACAAAAATATTGAAAACCTGTAAGTGCACATTAGGGATCTAATAATGTAATACACATAATAGGAATTTAGAAAAAGTAAAAATTCACTAAACGTTAGTTACTTAACCAAGACCTTCCTCCAAATTCTTTGGTTTCTCAGAGTGTTTCAGAGCACAGACTAGAATTTCAGCTCTGCCTGGGTTTGAATTCCAGTTCCAACTCTTACTAGCTGCACAACATGGGTATGTTTCTTCACCTCCTATTTCTTCTCAAGTTTGAGGGAAAGGATTATATTTGATGCATCGTTATGCTTCACTATCTTCTCCAGTCCCACCATCCTTGCCCCTTATAGACTACCTGGAACAAAATAGCTAGAGTGATCCTATTAAAATGGTCTTTATTGGCTGTCATTATGAATCACACCATCCCAAAACTTAATGACTTAAAACAATGATTGTAATGTTTTAATGTTTAATGACATAAACAATGATTTATTATTTCTCATGATTCTGAGGGTTGGCTGGACTGTTCCTCTGATGGTTTCATCTGGGCTTACTCATGCAGCTGCATTCGGATGGATGCTATATTAGGCTGGAAGGTCCAAGATAGCCTCATTCACAGGTTTGGCAGTTGGTGTGGCTGTTGGCCGGAGAAAGCAGTCCTCTATATAGGCTTCACCCTCCAGTAGCCTAAACCAGCTAGACCACACTTTTTGGTGAAAGAAGAGGCAAAATAACGCAGCCATGCTTTTCAATCTACCTCAGTTCACCCTCTGATTACAAAAATGTCCATTCCTAGTGGTGCCTGGATGACTCAGTCAGTTAGGCTGACTCTTGATCTTGGCTCATGTCACACTGGATTAGGATTCTGTCTCTGTCTCTCTCTCTCCCTTCCTCTTCAAAATATATAAATAAACGTTTAAAAAAAGCTTTAAAAAAACAAATATCTCCATTCCTCACACATGTCAAATATTGCTCACGATTCTCTTCTACCTCACCTCAATACAGCTTCAGCCTCAAACCCCTGTCTCACAATCTGCATCTGGTCCAAATATGGACACAGCTCCTTAGCTGCAACACTTTTCAACCACAAACCTGTTTGCTAAAAAGACGAGTTATTCAGACCATTAGGATATGTGTTCCCCATACACCCAACATAGGATGATGAGCTGGAGACAAAAGAACTGCATTAGATGCTCCTCTTCATTGAGGAGTATAACAGCATACAACAGTCCTCATTTATAGTAAACCTGAAATGTGGCTGAGCACACGCTTCTAGTTCCCAAAGGGAACCGATAGGTCCAAGATGGCCTCTGTGATGCCCTGGTTCTCTTTCATGTGGCTTCTCATCCTCCAAAGCTCTAGACTGGTTTCACCACATGGTGATCCCAAGGTAGCACCCAAAAGTGAGCAAGACTAAAAGATACCTCTTGAAATTACCCTTTGAAATAAAATAATATCATTTGTTAAATCCCATTGGTCAAGCAAATCATATAGCCAGCCCAGATGCGAATGGTGAGGAAAGAGACATGTGTTGAGTTGATTATTAGCAATTTTCTCTCAGATCCACACTTGCCCTTCTATGTTCCACTTCATGATGATGGAGCTGGGATAGAGCAGATGAGGATGCTAGATTTGGTCAATAGGGGAGAGAGATTGCTAGAGGGAGGCTGGAAAGCCAGAGGATGAAGGGCCTAGCTTCTCCTTGTTTGGTTCCTTTCTGTTTTATATAAGTATCACCCTGCCCCACTTCTTCATCCCTAGGGGCAGCTCCTTCCTATGCAGGAACCCAATTTATCTAGCAGTTTTTGCGACACTTAAGAGTATCAGGCTTATCAGTATCCCTCAGCATTATCAGCCCATCCCTCAAGTGGGCCAGCGTTTTCTCCTCCGAGGTCTGAATTTTTTCAACTCCATGGTATACCTCCTCTAACTTTGGAGTAAGTTGAAATATTCCAACTTCTTCCCTTTTCCCCAGCCCTAAAGGATGCAGCAGCTGCTTTCTCCCTCAGTGATAACTTAAAATTCTCTTTTTCACCCTTTCAGTGATGTAGTTGACACTTTTATATCTATTTATAAATGTCAATTTATATACGATCCCACCTGTTGCTGGGAGGAGCTAGGACATATTGTGGCCAGGTTTATCAATCTATCACAAACGGTGAGACAAATCATGACATTCCCTTACTCAACTCTCCAAAACCTTTCCATTTCATCCCAGTAGCTTTCCATCTCATGCAGAGCAAAAGCTCAAGTTCTCTCAATGGCCACAATGACTTCCTTGCTATTCTTTGAATATGTCAGCTTTATTTCTGCTCAGATTATGCTTTCTCTTCCATCTCACTGGAAGATTCTTCCCCCAGGTGTCTGTGGAGCATACCTCCTATCTCCTCAGATCTTTGATCAAATGTCACTGTCTCATTATGGCCTTCTTTGAACGTCTCATTTAAAATTGAACCAATCTCCCCTACCCAAAATCTGGTGCTTCCTATCCTCTTCTTTTCTTTTTTCCATACGATTTATAACCATTTAGTTACTTTACAATTTATTTGTTGCCTATCTCTACTTCTCCCAACCCTAAAATCTAAGTTCCACAAAAGGAATATTTTTAACTGTTATGTTCTGTGCTATTGTACCCATAGTCCATAAAAGTGTTTGGCATATAATAGATTCTCAATAAATTCATAAATGGGTGTTCGTTAGGTTTTCTGAAGCAAATTATTTTGTAATACATCACATCATAAACATTGGCATACAAATGAGTTTGTAAGATCTTTACTTTTTTTAGTTTATTTATTTATTCATTCATTAATTTATTATTTATTTTGGGAGGGGAGAGACAGAGAGAGCAGAAGAGGGACAGAGAGGGAGAGAGAGAGAATCCCAAGCAGGCTCCCCACTGACAGCAGGGCTCGAACTCACCAACTGTGAGATCATGACATGAGCCAAAATCAATAGTCAGACGCTTAACCGACTGAGCCACCCAGGTGCCCCAGGATCTTTTTACTTAAAACAAGTTAAAGAAGCAAAATGGAGAAAAATTTAAAACATTAAGAATCTGAAGTTATAGAGAAAAGCGGTACATAAGGGAGCCCCAGAAGAGCTTGGGAATTGGGGTAACAAATATACAAAACTGATTGGCAATTATCTTATTTACAAAGCTAGAATGGAGGGAAGATTGGAAGCACTTTAGTGTAGATTAAATTAAATTTGGAGGAAAGTATCCCAGCTTTTTTTTTTTTTTTTTCCCAACTCTGCTGCTTGCTATGAATATAATTCTGGGGAAATCATTTAACCTCGCTTGCCCTCAGGTTCTGCATTTCTGAATTAAGGAAAATAATTTCCTCTTGCTTCCCTCAGAGGGTTGATGTGAAAATGAAATGAGATCATGTATGTAAATGTACAAGTGTAAAAATGTAGACTGATGATAATGACGATGACGGTGTGACCTCTAATAGATGGAACCGGGAAAGCCAGAAAGGCGGGAGAAGCCACAGGAGTCCCTGGCACACCCTCTGCCAAGACAAGTTGAGGCAGAGCCATCTTCAGGGTTACTGGCTCTTCCTCTAGGATGCAATTAAAATGATTGGTTTTTAAATCTGTTATGCATTTTGTGTGTGCCATGCCCTTCCCATCGAGTTGGAATTCAACCATAGTTATCTTCCCTATTTAATTAATTTTATTTTATTTTGCATATTTGGAATCAGGGGCTCAGGAATGTCATATGCAAATATATGCAAAATAGAATGTAAATTGGTTTTGAGACCCAAAAGCCCGGCTTTTTTTTTTTTTTTAATGGGAATATATCATTGGAAAAAAAGGTCCTCCTCACAGGCCTACTGTGCTTTAGTTGTTTAGAAGTCTTCATTTTTTAATCAGAGTTTATAACTATAAATGGAATGAAGACAACTTTATATAATACTTAAAATCGGTGAGGCTCATAGACTCAGCAACTTTGGTATATTTGATCTAATTGTTAATGAACAAACATATTTTTGTAGCTTTAAGAAATTAACTGGAGAAGAAGGGGATGGGTGGGTAAGAAATGGGAATAAGAGGCGAAGGGGCTACTCTCTCACACCTAATGTGGCCTGCATCAAGTCACTAATGCACAGATTTCTGTGACATGAAAAAAGAAACAGCTTTTTGTT
Organism: Herpailurus yagouaroundi; assembly: GCF_014898765.1. NCBI lineage: Eukaryota > Metazoa > Chordata > Mammalia > Carnivora > Felidae > Herpailurus > Herpailurus yagouaroundi. The sequence goes on from NW_024412376.1 coordinate 103,429,802, forward strand.
TATTTTCTTAATTAAATGAAGTCTAGAGAAAGACATCAGACCAGTGGGCTTTTCTGTTCCATTTTGAAGAAATGATTTTATTCCATAAACCTACAGTAATTTTATAGAGGCTCTCCATGTCTAAAAATTGTGAAGAATCTGTAATCCTTTTTATAGAGGTTATATGATTATTTGGAGTATATTTTAATACATAGCCCATTTTCACAAAGTACAAATTAGTGCAGGCTTTTGATACAGAACACCCAAAGGTCAGATTACGATCGTAGTTGTAAAAGGAAAGAAATGCTTGAATTCTGAAAAGTCTTTTAAGATGGCACATTATTATTATTATTTTTTGCCATAGTAAATCTTTTTGTGTTCTGACTTCTAGTACAAGAGGGTTTGTATATGTATTCTAAGGAAGACTACATCAATATACTTTTGAAATGTTTTCAAGTTACAAAAAAACTGACTTCACATAGCACTCCATAATTTCCCTCATCAAATCCTAAAGACTATATTAAAACATCTGTTTTTGGAGTATCTTGCTGACAGTAGAATGCTATACCCCCAGGGAGTCTCCTACTTTTGCATAAAATTTGCATACTCATAAATAAGTTAACATGGGGGGCAGTATATCAACTGCAAACAATGCAAGTATTTTCCATATATCCTTTTTATAATTGACTAAGAACAGAGAACTAAAGATTTTTTGAAAAATGATTTTTCTGCTACTCAGTCACCTTTTAATTTTTTTTTTTCCAACGTTTATTTATTTTTGGGACAGAGAGAGACAGAGCATGAACAGGGAAGGGTCAGAGAGAGAGGGAGACACAGAATGGGAAACAGGCTCCAGACTCTGAGCCATCAGCCCAGAGCCCGACGCGGGGCTCGAACTCACGGACCGCGAGATCGTGACCTGGCTGAAGTCGGACGCTTAACCGACTGCACCACCCAGGCGCCCCAAGTCACCTTTTAAATGAGACATGAATTCTTCATAAAGATTTCACCCTCCTAATTTTCCCTACCTTGCACTTAGAAATCCAAAGTTTCAATATTCAAGAAATCCAATTGCTTCAATATTCAAAAGCAAAATATACCGTAGCTGTGTGCAAATAATATTTAAAGTGTGGCATATATGACAGGTTCTACATGAAACTTTATAGTAATATACGCATACCCTGGATTATGAGACACATGGAATAAGGTAGCTCTGCATCTTTTTCTCTTTTCCTGGCACAAAACAACTTTATTCTCATGAAGTCTTAGTAATCTACACACCTCAGTCAAGTACTATGAAGTGCATCATGATGCTTATATATGATTAATTGTGTGCCGTCAACTCTGAGTTTGAAAAGGTTACTTACCAGGGTGCCTGGGTGGCTCAGTCGGTTAAGCCTCCAACTTTGGCTCAGGTCACGATCTTGCTCTCTGTAAGTTCGAGCCCTGCATCGGGCTCCGTGCTGACAGCTCAGAGCCTGGAACCTGCTTCAAATTCTATGTCTTCCTCTCTGTCTGCCCCTCCCCTGCTCACGTTTTCTCTGTCTCTCTCTCTCAGATAAATAAACATTAAAAAAATAAATAAATAAGAAAAAAAAAGAAAAGGTTACTTACCTTCTCCAATGTTTATTCAGGTTGCACGCTAGCCTGGGGAATAATGGCGCATAATGGGAAAATTACTCCATATAGACAACTATCAGGTCTGCTTGCTAGAGAGTCGACGTTATTATATTATTGATGCAATACATTAATACATTACTATATTAGTATAGAAGAAAATAAATCTATTGGAATGGCTAGGAACTAGCTCCCTGATTCCCATCAATGCCCAGTTTCATATGCTAGACCAGTGAGAATACAGTAGGTAAGGCCTTGACCAGTGAGGTTTCAGGGAACACAGGAAGATGTTCCACCCAAAGACCTTACACAACCATTGGATAGTGCACAAAGTTACACACTTAGAATTGTACCTTTTATTTATGATTATTTTTTCCAGTGTTTATTTTTATTTATTTTGAGAGAGAGAGAGCCCCACGTGCACACAGAAGCTAGAAAGGGGCAGAGAGAGAGAGAGAGAGAGAGAGAATCCCAGGCAGGCTCTGCACTGTCAGCACAAAGCCCAATTCGAGGCTCAATTCCACGAACATAAGATCAGGACCAGAGCCAAAATCAAGAGTCAGAGGCTTAACCGACTGAGCCACTCAGGTGTCCCAAGATTCTAACTATTGTTTAAATAAAAATATTTTGGCTGAGGGATTAACACTTAAAGCAATTATTTGTCATTTATAATTTAGGTTCTTAACCTGGGACCCATGAACAATAGACAGAATGTAGTGGAATAATAAACCCTCTTAAACCATATGCAAATTTTTGTTTACATTCATTTGTGTGACTATTTGGAGGAAAAGGACTCATAGATTTTAACATATTGCCAAGTGAGTTCACTCCCTCCAGAATATTGTAAACACAATTTTAGAAGGATCTGTGCCAATTCAACCAGAACGACTGGATTAATATCAAGAATTAAGTTCAAAAGGACTGAATTCAGGGCAGTATATATTTTCTCTCTTAATTAGAACACTTTCCTTTGCTTGTAACAGAAAATCCAACAAAATAAAGGAAATTTATGGTATTATTTGAATGAGAAGTCCCTCAATAGCATTAGGTAATGTCTTGATCCAGCATGCAAAATTATGTGACTAGAAACCTGTTTCTATTTCTATGTTTGTCTCCTCCATGTCCTCAGGTCTGTGAATGGGTGCTGCAGGAGCCAGAACTATGCTTCTTTGTACAAATCCATCAAGATCTGACTCAGCATAACCAGCAAAATACCTAAGATCCAGTCTTCATAGAGTAGTATGTCCTTCTTGGACTCAGTGTGTGTGTGGGGGGGGGCCCCCTAAAATATGCTCATTAGCTTAAGCAATTATGTCCCACGTATGGAGCTTAGGATGGAATTGATCTAAGTATGTGACTGAGAATAAGGGAAGAATACCACAAATTAAGTTTGTGGTATTTTTACAAAAAAAAAAGGGGGGGGGGGGGGAGAGAGATATATACTTTACCTGTCAAACAACAATTTTCTACCATATTATCCAAGAAAGAAATGAAAAGACACTTCCTAACCAAAATGTGTTCATGTTCATAGCAAGATACCAGGTTCAGAATGAAGAAACAGGGCCTTAACAAGATAATAATGTCAAGATCTAGGAGCTAGATGGGAGATAGAAACAGGTCAGGAGGGAAATGAGCAGTTTTCTGGGCAATGGCTACCAACCATATTGAAGCTGCTTTGGTTTATGGTCAAAAGGCATTTTCTGTGTGAAGGGTGAATGAAGGGTTAAAGGCATAGAATTGGGAATTTTATTACCCATATATGTCCACAAGAAACTACTATTACCAACAGCATTAGGTTCACACTACATTTAAACCCTCTTTTATTGACAACCTGGCATCAGCAGGAGTAAACAGTGAACTTAGACTTCTCTCCATTCACTTTTTCTTCCTTTGTAATTCCTTTATTTCAAAGTCACTCTCTCCACAGACCCCCACCCTGCCTCCCATCTCTCATCATGAAAGGACTAACTACTTGTGGACAGTGACACAGTGGGGGCATTTTTTTTGGAAATATCTATCAAGAACTGGGACAGGTCAGATTTTTACCATACTCGCAATGTAACAAATTGGCCCACGATAGTTTCATGAATGCTGGCAAACGGCATAAGATTCTTAGGTCAAAGACAAAAGACAGTTTATTACTCACAGCAACAGTAGTGGTCAGAGAATCAGCATTTGTGCTGAGTCTTGGCCCCCACGAGGCCATGCAAAAAGGGTTGGATGATATTTTTGTGTACAGTGGGTGCATCACAGAGAAAAACTCTGAGCTTGGAAAACCCAAATCTTTTATACTGGACAGTAAGCATACATGCCCATTGTTCTGGAGAAGGATGCTCTCTTATTTTCCAAGGCTGTTCACTATGGAAACACCCTTAAAATAACAGTCCAGAACAAAAACAGTCAGTTCCCCTGCTCACAAGACGTGCATCCACGAACAACGTGGAGAGAGCTGAGAATTGTCTGCCAACAATATCCAGCTTCATTCTTCCAAGCACTTTGGAAAAACTTATTTCTAAAAGCCACAGACACCATTCACATTCCTGGGTATCTGACAGTCACCTTAGAAATGGAAATAGGAATAGAGTAGAAAATAAGACAGGGTAGCTAAAATTATTGGGAAATTTCCTAGATCCTCTTAACATGCAAATATCTTTGGAGGAATGTCATTATAACAGCTCTTAGCTTATGAAACAGCTATTATGGACATGGATATTAAATAGCAGTGTTCTGAATCTGTTAAGCATTTTTACATTTGCTGGTTTATTCTATCTATACAACCACCCTGCATGATAGGCAAGTATGTAACTATTATGCCATTTAATAAGAAAATACAGGGGCGCCTGGGTGGCGCAGTCGGTTAAGCGTCCGACTTCAG
>NW_024412376.1:103434372-103504337 GCF_014898765.1 Herpailurus yagouaroundi
AAAAAAAAAAAAAAAAAAGAAAATACAACTGAAACACAGAGAGGTTAAGCAACTTGTTCAAATATAATCACATGCATTACATTTGGATCATTCAATTAAGTAATAACATCATTAGTAATATAGCAATATAATTGGTCCTATAATTATAAATAAATATGTATATATCATTCAACCCTTAATAGATAAACATAAAACTATAAAAATATACATAATAGATAAAATTGAGTAAGGTTCTAGAAGGTCATATTATAATAGCACTGATTCAGAGTAGTGGAAAATATTCAAGTAATGGACTCCTGAGTTGTTACCCTGGAGTATATTTCTTATTTGGTAAAAATATCAACTTTAAAAAAGATTATGGACATAAGAATTTATAATTTTTTGCAAGCCACTTTAAGCTCCCCCAGTTAAAGATGCTTTTTTAGTGAAGTAACTAATTTGCCAAGTTAAAATCACTTTACAAATGAGGAGGCCAATTTTGTTTTTATCATTTAAGTATAGGATATTAATCATCTGATGAAACAGAAAGATTTAACAAAATGAGCATGTTCAAATCATTTGGCAAATATGTGCTAAAGAGAGCAGATAATAACTCTTTGGGGAGATGATTTTTTTTTTTTTTTTTTTTTTTTTTACCTGAGACAAAAGCAGATCAGAAAAGTGAGACAAAGGTGTAATGGTTTTGTGTTTCTTTTTTAAATGTGTAACGCAGTAGCAGATTGTCAAAAAGGGTTAAAGACGATGTCGGTCATGACTTTTTTCAGCTCTCTAGAGTGTGGCAACATGTATTATTTGGCGTAATCATGACACAGATCTGCATGTGTATGTCTTCAATAATTCATGTTGCAGCTTGTCTCACTGTGGGGACAGATGTCAGTGAAACCAGTGACAGCCGATCATGCTGATCCCACAGTGACACTGAGCCTTGAGTATATGCCCAGTAAGTCTGATTGGAGCTAAGAAAACACGGGCTAGCAAGTTTGAGTGTAGCTATTCATTTCATAGCTACATGAAATGTGCATATTTATATGCATGTATGTATAAAAACCCTACTCCCAGGTAATGTCCTGAAGATATGGAGATATGTAAGACATTCCTTACATTTGATTTTTATATTCATTAGATTTAAAACATGTATATAATATGTTATGACAAAATCAATTATTTATTGTTATATATCGAAACCTATAGGTCTCCAACCGGTGATTTATAGATTTAGCAATCTTGATTAGTCTTTCATTACTAATTCATGTATAGAACAAATGTTACATATCCAGAAGACCAAAGGAGTCAACACTGAAGTTTTGCTTTCAAAGACTTATCTTTGTTTCTCACAATGATTGGTATTTTCTTTTAAAAATTAGGCATTAATCAAAAATTGATCTTATTCCAGGGGTGCCTAAGTGGCTCAGTCAAACATCTGACTCTTGGTTTTGGCTCAGGTCATGATCTCACAGTTCATGGGTTTGAGCCCCACATCAGGCTCCATGCTGATGGTGTGGAGCCTGATTAGGATTTTCTGTCTCTCCCTCTTTCTCTGCCGCTCCCCTGCTCTCTCTCCCTCTCTGTCTCACCTAAAATGTTTTTAAATGATCTTATTCCAGATACTTTAGAATAAATGTACATCTATCAGTATGTGCCTATGAATGTTAGAATATAGAATATAGAACATTGATTACATTATAGAAATGTTACCCCATGGTTAGTCTAATCCTTATGCATTAACCCATAACAACTTTCATAGCAAAGGACTAGAATAGGAGAAGGTAGCTGAAGGTGTGCAAGTCTATTCTATTAGAATAGCAACTAAATATACTTACCTCCTGTGTGTGCATAACAAAATTCAGAGCAAGTACTTTTATAGCTTTTTAAAAGCAAAAGTTTTGTCTAATATTTTTAGATCCCCAAGATTAACTCTATTTATCCATTTCTTGCATAACACTAGAGAAGTGTCAAGTTCTACTTATAACCTATAGAATCCCTGATTAACAACTAGAAAATACCACGTGTATTTTTATATATGTTGGTAAATATGTGTATTATATGTATATTTACATGTACATGTGTGTGCATATTATATTTTTAAATATTCAACAGAACAAAAATTCATATTTATATTTTCTTTAGTAATATAATATGTTCTGATGCCGCTTTTAACTTGCCCTTAGACATACAGCATTTTGGTTAGCTTTTGAAGTCATTTTTTTTTTTTTTTTTGGTTATTTTATTGTTTTAGAGAGGAAGTTCCTGGCTTATTCCTAATGACTCTTCTGATCTTCCCTCTTCCCTCTCAAGTCAGTACATTTGGAAAAAGACATTGATTTTCCAGTAGCTCAGGATTGGACTGTTTTCAAGATACGTGTAAGTCAGGGAATCTCTTTAGTGCTACCATGCATAGTGTTGCCTAACAGTGGGTACCATTTTTCTTTGGAGGTGCATTTACATAAACATTTCTAATCACAGCTCCATAAAGAGACACGGTATAATAATTCATGACTTTTAGGTAATATGTCATATGAATCTTAACATATGGCATTACACTCTACAATGGCAATCTTGGCTTCCAAAGGGACCTGGAAAACATCCAGCGAGATGAGAATAAGCCAAACTTGATAGAAAACCATATCGATGCTAATCCAGGTTTACACCTTTCATTCAGACTCGGAACTCTCTAGCAGATGGTTCAGTGTTGAAGTACTAATGTTAGCAAAATGTCAAAACTATTTTGCTAGACTCCCCAATTGTTCATACAGAGTATTTTTCAAGTGCCGGATATCAAAATAGTATTAATAAATGGTAGCACTAAGGTCTCTGATCATAATTGCAGAGTTTTAGTTTCAATTTCCAAGGACAATCTGGTTTTGCTCCCTTGGAAGATAGCCAATCAGCTTTTACAATTTGATTTTACAAATTTTAGAAGTTTCTTCCCTGATTCTGTAGCCAACAATGGCATGGTCAAAGAAGACAAAGGAATGCAGAAGCATTTGGCAGATAACATTATTAGTGGCTGTTATATCAATTTAATCATCCAAATAAATGTCATGAGATAGAGACTCTGAATCAAAATTTCTCATCCTCAGATTCATGAACATGGAGAAAAAATCTAAATGGACTTCAGAGGGTCCACTATCTGAATTTAGAGGCAAATATGAGTGTGGATGTGTACAAGTACAATTTTCTATGTGCACACACATATACACTGAATACGTAAAATGAATGAATGAGTGTGTGACTCTCATATTAGGATCTAGCAATGGATTCAATTTGTTTTAGAAAGTCAGAATTACATTTATAAAACAAGAATGAGTATATTTGCACCTAGATGAAAACATATGCATTAATTGATCACCTACTAACTATGCTGTCTTTAACATATTTTTTTTTTCTTCTAATATTAAAACATATCTTCTGGGGTGCCTGGGTGGCTCAGTCGGTTGAGCGTCCGACTTTGGCTCAGGTCATGATCTCACTGTCCGTGAGTTCGAGCTATGCATTGGGCTCTGTGCTGACAGCTCAGATCCTGGAACCCACTTCAGATTCTAGGTCTCCCTCTCTCTCTGTCCCTTCCCCACTCATGCTTTGCCTCTCTCTCTCTCTCTCTCCCCCTCTCTCTCTCTTTGTCAAAAATAAATAAACATTAAAAAAAAAAAGATGTATCTTCTGAAGTAAGAATTAAGAGCCGTTGGGTGGTTGGGTGGCTCAGTCAGTTAAGTGTCCAGCTCTTGGTTTCAGCTCAGGTCATGATCTCACAGTTTATGGGTTCAAGCCCTGCTTGGGTTTCTCTATCCTCTCTCTGCCCTTCCCATGCTTGCACTCTCTCTCTCTAAATAAGTAAATAAACAGAAAAACAAAACAAAACAAAACAAAAAAAAAGCTCTGTTTTGCAGACATCTCAGAGAGAGGCTTATCTGGGCTCTCCCAATGAGTACTCTAGAATTAGCCTTCCTGACTCTAAATTCCAATCCTTTTCTTTTATATGATATTCACTCCTTTACTAATGGTTTCCACTTTAATGTAAACAGACTATCACCCCAACAGCAAAAGACAGAGTCAACCAAGTCTATGATAACCTAAGAAGACATATGAGTAAGAGACTACCTTTAGGTAATATTTATTCTTTTAACATTTCTTTATGCAAGTCTAAAGGATATCAATATTATTATTATCAAGATATGTGTTTTCCTTTGCAAAATTCTTGTAGCAGCCGCGATAGGATTAAGTCAATCAGCATTAACTGATAAAACAGCAGTGAGACTTTCTCTCACATCTGTTCAAGTTCAAGTCAGTTCACACCCAGACAGCTATTTTTCCTGTTTTTCCGTGAATGTGTTTCTAGGAATGAAGTCACTGAAAAAGATTTGTGTGTGGCCCCTAAAACACTGATCCAGACCAAACCCCAAAAATGATGTAAGAAGTAAAAATCGATGTGAGAAATTTAAGAGAGCTGAAAGGAGGCGTCATGTTCAAATTAGGCAAAGGCTTATTGGGCTAATCCTGTAGAGAAGACCTGTATGGGGAGGAGGCAGGGAAGGGTAGTCATTTGTATGTCACTGCTTAAAAGACTGTCAAGTTGGACTCCACAACATTGTTCCGACTACGTAACTTTAACATAAGTGACTACTTAATAGATTTTCCTCACTCCCAAACCCTAATTTGTTCCTCTCACTATGTCTTTTATGATTAACCATGGTTTTATTTTCATTTTTGTTCATTATCAATTTCATCACTGAAGACTGTCCATATTTCTTTAATGTTGTGACAGGAATTCTTTGCTGAAGCTAAAAAAAAAACAAACAAGAATGAAACAAGCTAAGAGAATAACACTGTATTCCATTTTTCCATTTAAAATATGTTACAAAACAGCTTTCAGTTTAAAAATTTTTGACAGTGTATATTCAATTTTTCAACGAACAGATGCGTGTACATAAAATTATATGATTGAAATTCAGTGTCAGGGGCTTTAGTCATTTAATTTGGGCAAACTCAAGACATAGGTTCATAATATAGCTTTTGAAATATTTCCATTTAATAATAAGAGCATGGCATTTCTATGAAATGGTGATATGGAAGTGTTTATTGAATTTAAAAAAGGGTTTATGTGAATATTTTTAAAAAGAAAATTATTATGATTTATTTTTTTAATAAAAAGTGATTTTCTTTTTTTTTCAAGAAATAAATTTATGATGAAATTGAGTGAACAATACATGTCTATTCAGTGTGAGAAGAAACCAAGCCTTGTCTGAGGACTTCTGGTCCAGAGTTTTTCATCCTAAAACTTCAACAATTGATAGTGTTTTCACTTATTGAGAAATATTAGAACTATTAGCAACTACTTAATGAAAAAAATAAAGATAGTGGGAACTACTGATAAGATATGCTTCATGTTCTTACCAAGAATTTGAGAAATATATGGATTCGGCGACCTTAATAAATGGCAATAGATAAGTGATTTTAGCAGAGACAGCCCAGTAAGGAAAACAGTTTTCAATTGCGAATTCAAGCTTGAAAGTGGTTCATGGCCGTCCTACTCCAAGTGCCAGTCTGAGAAGATAAATCAACTTTATCAGAAGTACAGTTTGATCCAGCTACATTTTTTTTTTTTTCATTACAACACATTCTCAATAAAGGAAGCAATGTGTTGATTTCCATTCTGGGGCAAGCTCCCCAGTGCATGATGGACTAGACTATTTAGATACTGTCACCAGCTGCCTGACCACACTTCATGTAACATTTGTCTAAGAAAAGGCAATTTCAATGCACCATCACTGTTAAATATTTGTTTCTAGTCAAAATTTTAAAATTGCATGTGAATAAAGGAGGGCTTTCAAATAGGGGACGGATTTTTCTCAAACCAATTCTCTTTTCACATACATTGACAACTACAGGAGAGTTTTAGAAAAATATATTATTGTTAAGAGAAAACTTTAGGAAAATAAAATTTAGGAAATGAACACAAAAGACCAAAAGTTCACATCTTGTACTATCTTCCGTAATCTTCCCAGAACTGACAGGCACAGGATAGTGGTAATATTTATTTCTCTTTCATTATAGATTGAAGTGTTTTATACCTCAGGTTCCAAGTCAAGGAGTGTTGGCCATTTTCCACTCAGGAATGAGAAACTTTAGCTCATAAATGCCTGCTTATATTAGCTTAGGTTTTCTTAGTGACATGTGCCTTATTCAGTTTGGGATGCTATAACAGAGTACCATAAAATGGGTGGTTCAAACAAGAAGTATTTATTTCGCACAGTTCTAGAGGCTGAGAAGTCCAAGATTAAGATGCTGGCAAATTCAGCGCCTGGTGAGAATCATTTTTGTAGTTTCCAGGCAGCTTGCTTCTGTGTCCTCACATGGAAGAGAGAAAGAGAGAGAAGAAAGACAGGACCCTTTGGTTTCTTCTTATAAGGACACTAATCCCATTATGAGGAATCTACCCTCAAGGCCTCATCTAAACTTAATTATCTCCCAAAGAGCTCACCTCCAAATACCATCACATTAGAGTTTTAACACATGAATTTTGTGGGTACACATTTAGCCCATAGCAATAAAGTGAATGTCGTCTAAAATATATTGCTCTCCAGATAGGAACAAATATGTGCTTAAAATGTTTTTGAACTAGAGATAGTTTATGACAACTCTAGGTTGGAAATGCAATTTTCCTACAGGAAAACACAGGCTATCCATTGTTCTTATAATTTAGTAGGATAATTCAGTGTGTGCCACAGAAGCCAAACACTTCTCACATTCTCTTATCCTCTTAATTAACAGAAATAACAGATACATCATTTATGTAATAACTGGAATCATTCCAAAAGGTAGCAATTTGAGAAGTCCAGATCACTTCAATATACATCAGTAACTAGGCACCCAGAATCAGATGCCCTGGGTTCAAGACTCATCATTTGAACTCCAACACTGATTGGGTAACCGTAGGCAAGTGACTTGGTCTTTCTCTGTCCAGTTTACACATTTACAAAGCAGAGATAATCACAGGATTTATCTGGGAGAGTCAGGATTATACAAGATAACCAAGTAAAGAGCTTAGCACAGTAACAGTAGTAAACACTCAATAGATGCTACTATATTGCTATTTAGATATTGCGATTTCACCTAACCCTGAAGGCTTGGTTTTACAAAGGTGTCAAGGTTAACTAAGATTCCAATACCCTGAGCAGTAGCAGGCATTATTATTTTAAAGGATGCTTTGACCTTAAGGAAATGTGTTTTCCCTACAGACCCAACATGACCACTAACAAATATCACATAAATAATATTTTTAAAGGAAACATATTTTACCTTTAGCTTCTGGACCTGTTGTTCAAGACAAGGCTCTAGCAGAATCAATAGCTTTGATAGAAGACATTTTATTCTAGGAAAGGTGGTTTTGAATATTCAGTAGGGCTCCAGGCTAGTGATTTTGTGGTTAGGTTTCTTGTCTTCCAGGAAGCCCTTGACAAAGGTCACAAACAATTTGCTCGTTCTTCTTATTAAAATAAAGATGGAAAGCACTGATGATAACTCTGCCCAGCAGCTAACTTCATCATCTGTAGCGGTTTCAACATATGCTTGTGAGATAATGAAAAATATAGTATTAAATACGCTGGCAGATTGAATCTTGTTTCAGGGTAAATATAGTAAGTCATTTTTTTCCCTCTTCATTTCCTCAGAACCTGTTTAGCATTAGACTGTTAATATCATCACTGATACATGACAAAACCATTGCATAATATACTGCGTTCCAGACCAACCCCCACATAAAAGAGAGCAACAAAAAACCATGAACATTAATCGGGCATTCAAAATAATGAAGTGCTTCTAGCCAACCCTCTTCTAAAGCTGTCTACTCTTAGTTTTGTAGGAACAAATAGTTTTATAAATCTGACATGCTTTTCTGGTCCCATTTTAATATTATGAAAATGTCATTTTTCTGAGCTACAGTCAATATTGAGGGGTTATTTAAAGATTTTTTTAATGTTTATTTATTTTTGAAAGAGAGAGAAAGAGAGAGCGAGAGAGAGAAAGAGAGAGAGAGAGAGAGAGAGAGAGAGAAAGCATGAGCAGGGAAGGGGCAGAAAGAGAGGGAGACACAGAATCTGAAGCAGGCTCCAGGCTCTGAGCTGTCAGCACAGAGCCCAACGCGGGGCTCAAAACCATGAACCGCGAGATCATGACCTGAGCCGAAGTTGAATGCTTAACCCACTGAGCCACTCAAGCGCTCCTGGTCAATATTAAGAATTTTTAAAGATATATTTTATAGCCAATAAGTAAAAATATTCTGTGCAATCTTTATGATATGATCTTTTTTAAGAAGCAAGTTTAGAATCTAAAAAACAAGCTTGTCAATATTTGGAAGGAAGGAAGGATTATTTACACTTTAATCTTCAAAAACTAGGAACATATACATAATGATATTCAGCAACCAACATTTTGTCATGGTACACAAACACACACACACACACACACACACACACACAGTAAATTCCAAAAAAAATCTCATATTAAATTAAAATATGACTTAAAAATGAAAGCGTTTATTCATTTTATTACGATAAAAACTGAAACAGAAGCTGATGCTACTGATTTTATCCTTTGGTTGGTGACTCTAGTAAAATCTGGGTCTTTTCTGATTTGATGCCACAAGTATGTTTCTGTCGCCTCTCCTGTGTCCCTTGCTACTAGGTGATGAACATGCTGCCTCTTTTCAGTCATTTCCATTACATCAGAGGTCAGTCTAAGTTGCTCACTCTGAGTTGACCCATCTATGTTGTTGCCATCATACTCATCTTCCAAAAGTGACGTTAGGACAAACATCTTCCTTCTACTGGCTCTCTTTTACAGAAGCAATAAATGGCTCAGCTGTAGTCATTGCCTCACGATCTAATTAAAACAAGAAATTGCAGATGCTGTGGATTTTTTTTTTTTTATGCCTAATGACACAAGCAACTGCATGGAGCACATATGTTCATTTCTTATTCTTTGACAAAGACTACAGAGAACCTGAACTTGCAAAAAGCTTGAGATGTAGTATGCTCTTATGTGTTATTCAAGGTCAAATTTTTCTAGAAGTAAAAACAGCAACAATTACCCAAGTGATTTCATGTACTGTAGTCTAAGATTTATGCCCTCTTTTATTTAAAGCCTGAAATCTATCATATGAGTATATCTAGTCCAAATAGACTTTGAATTATGCCTACATGGTCTTTCTTAAGAGAGTATTTTCCATGTGTTTATTTTAGACAGATTTCCATTTTTTAATTGTATATTTTCAATATAAACTTAAGTAGATATGTAATGTGTATTAAAGCTATTAAGCGCAATAACAAAGAAAACACCTATGAATCCACCACTCAATTTAACAATGATAACATTACAAATATTATTGACATCTTTTTTTTTAATTTTACCATATTTACCAAAATACTGTCTAATTGCCTTTGTGATTTCTTCTTTGACCCCTAGAAATACATTGTGTAGTTTCTAAATGTTTAGGTATTTTCTATCTTCTGTTATTGACTTCTAATTTAATTCCATTATGATCAGAGCACATACACTGTATGATTTAAACCCTTTTAAAATTATTGACTTGTTTTATGGCCCAGAATATGTTCTATATTGGTAACTTTCATGCACACTATAGATTCTGCTGTTTGAGGGTAAACTGTTCTATAAATTTCAAATAGGCAAAGTCAGTTGATAGTATTAAGTGTTCTGTATATTTACTGATTTTCTATCTACATGTTCTATCAGTTATTGAAAGCAAGATATTGGCATTTCTGGCTGTAATTGAAGATTTGTCTATTTTAGTTCTATCAGTTTTTATTTCATGTATTTTGAAGCTCTCTTATTAAGTCAAAAATCTTTCCAACTGTTCTGTCCTGTTGAATCTTCTGTCATTGTGAAATGACCCTCTTTACCACTGATAGTAAGTGTTGATATCTGCTGGGTCATATCCCCACATATTTTTCTTTTTCTTCAGTGGTGTCTTGGTTATTCTGAGCCCTTTGCTTTTACATATACATTTTTTTCATATACTTTAAAAAAACCATCTTGTGAAGTTCCCCAAAGTCCTTACTGAGGTTTTATTAGGATTCCTTTGAAATTTTACATCAGTTTGTGAAGACAGGAACAAGAACCTGATAAAGGATATCAGCCCAAAACATAGTACACTCCATATTCAATAGCTAAACATTAGAAGCTTTACCTCTAGGGGTGCCTGAGTGGCCCAGCCTGTTAAGTGTCTGACTCTTGATTTTGGCTCCGGTCATGGTCTCATGGTTTGTGAGTTTGAGCCCTGCATCAGGCTTTGCACTGAGATTCTCTCTCTCTCCTTTTCTCTCTACCCCTCTCCCGCTCTCTCTCCAAATAAATAAAGCTTTAAAAAAGAGTTTTACCCCTAAAATCAGAAAGTAGATAAAGATAATGCTCATTACTACTTCTATTCAACATAGTACTTACCTGGAGGACATAACCAGCTCAATAAGACATAAAAAGACAATATCAAATATAAATGTAGAAAAGGTGGAAAAGTTGCCAATATTAATTAAACGATACATTTTTCCATATAGAAAACAAAACAAAACAACAACAACAACCTACGATTACTAAAAGTAATAAGATAATTTAGTGAGTTCACTGTATATATGATTAATACACAAAAGTTTTTAGGAATATTTAGTAAATTCAAAAATTACAATATCAATAAGAAGTAAGATATCTAGGAATAAGTCTAATAAATGATGAATAAAACTTCGATGAAGAAATTATAAAAAGTAACTTAAATACAAATTCTAATTATTGGTGATCATGTATATAAGAGGAATTCTCTTATCTTAATGGTGGCAATCTATGGCAAAACCATTTTGAAACAGTTCAGACAAACTTAGTAGAGTTGGAAAACATTAAAATAATTCCTGAAATTACAAAAAAATAAATAAGAGTCATATTCAAAAATATTTATTTAGGGGCACCTGGGTGGCTCAGTCAGTTAAGCGTCCAACTTCAGCTCAGGTCATGATCTCACAGTCCGTGAGTTCGAGCCCCGCGTCAAGCTCTGTGCTGACAGCTCAGAGCCTGGAACCTACTTTGGATTCTGTGTCTCCCTCTCTCTCTGCCCCTCCCCTGTTCACACTCTGTCTCTCTCTGTCTCAAAAATAAATAAAAACATTTAAAAAAAATTTTTTAAGTATTTATTTATAGAATCCTTCATAGGGTAAGCAAAATTCTACAATGGCCCCTAAGATTTCCACCTTCTGGTATATATCCCCTGTATAATGCCCTCACCTTGAGTGTGAGCAGGACTTGTGAACCTGATGATATATCATTTCCATGATTATTTTAGATTAAGTGGTAGAAAGCATATTTTGGAAGTAATTAAGATCTGTGATTAGTTGACTCTGAGTTAATCAAATGAAATACCACTCTTGGTGGTCCTGACTTAATCAGGGAACCATGAAAAGAAGAAGACATTCAAAGCTAAACATATTTGTTTTTCTGGCTCTGAATAAGCAAACTGCCATGTTGCAGGCAGATGGTTCATATGCCAGGCAAAGGTGGGTGAAACCTGAAACTGAGAAAGTTTACAGATGGCAGATAGCAAGAAAGTAGAGACCTCAGTCTAATACTACAAAAAACTAAACTACCAACAATTTGAATCGGCTTGGAAAAGGACCCTGAGCCTCAGAAGATATTCTGAGCAACATTTTTACTTTGGCCTTCTGAGATCTTAAGCAAAGAAAACCAGCTGAGCCATGCTGTGCCCAGACTCCTGGCCCACAAAACTATAAAATAACAATTCTATGATGTTTTAAGCCTCGAAGTTTGTGGTAATTTGTTACGCAGCAATAGAAAAAAACACAATTTGTAATGGCAAAACAAACAACAACAAAAACAAAGCCTAGAATAACCCACATGTCTATGAGCAGCAAATGAATTAATAAATTATTTCATTAGAGTCATAAAATGTGCTAAACCATGATAAAATTAAATAAACTATACCAATATGAATGGATATCAAAAATCTATTGAGCAAAAACATGCAAATCACAGAAGTATGCACACTATGACTCTATTTATATAATTATTAAAACAGGAAAAATTAAATGATGCATCATGTAAAGACATATCAATGAGAAATAATTAATATTCAAAATCAAAATTGAGATTACCTCTGATGGAGAAAGATATTTGAGAGGGTTATAAAAGTGGCTTCAAAGGTATTGTTGTTAGCCTACTTCTTAGGCTCAGTGGTGAGTACGAAGAGGTTTATTTTATTATTTTTTAAATTCTGCATACATGTTATAAACAGTCTTTTATATGGAAGATTTACCGTTAAGAGTATATAATCCGGTAAAAAAAAAAAGTCCCCAAACTCTAGAAAGGTAATTTCTTGTCTTCCTAGATTAGAAATCGAGTAATAAGTTCATCAAGTGGAAAAAAATTATGTATGGCTTTCCAAGTGCATTTAAATACAGCAACAGCGGTCGCAGCCACAGTAGTAGTCATCTCTTCACCCTAATTATTGATGGCAGTTGAGGCAGATTAGCAAAGTGAGCCAGGAGACTAGTGACCCAGGTGTCATCTTTCTTCTTCTGTGTTGTATGCTTTGCATGTTCAATCTGTGCTGTGTTGGGAAAGTGAAGCCAAGAGAAAACCCAAGCACTAATAACAGGGAGAGAGAAAGAGAAAGACACAGAGGTCGGAAACAGGGAGAGAAACATTTTTCAATGTGCTTCACATTTTTTGGATTAATTAGAAAGTGAATCATAAACCAGTGTTTAACTGGCAACATGATTGTGGATGAATTATTTTTTCAGTTGAAACACACAACCTATGTTCATAATATTGAGCTGTTTTGCTTACATCTTTGCTTACATCTTGAATGGTGAATCAGAGGAATTATCTTAGTAAGGGCCTTGAGAAACTCCATGAAACCTGAACTTGAGATACTTGCAGATGAAATCTTGAAAGGCAAGACAGTTCTGTTTTTACACTAAGTTTCCAAATCTAATTCTACTTCCCCCAAGGTAGCTTTGAATCCGATGACCACTATGGCTGAGCACATTATCTGACCTTGATCTATGGCAGGAACACCTTGTAATAAGACTTAGTATAGACATACTGAATGTTTCTTGCATTCTCATCACTTACAACAAAGTGATGCTAAATCAGATTTCACAAAGCTTAATTCTCATAATCATCTAGCAAGGATCACCGTGTATCTCTAAATTACTGGATGCTTTTAACATATTCTACTTTGCAAATTAATTCTAGCCTAGGACTACAGGAATGGGTAAAAACAGGGTGGTGCTATACCTATATGTTATTGCTGTGGCTTTTAAAAAGGGCAAATTATTTACTACAAAGAATTATCATGAACAATTAGGAAAATAGAATCCATCAATTTTTCCCTTTTAGCATAAAAACGTTTAATAATCATTTGCTGTCAGCTTCGAGGAAATGATTTTCATTCACTGAATTCCAACTTTAATATTTAAGTATTACGATACCACATCATCCCTGTCTTCTTTGACTCCCACTAGCCCACTCCAACAATAAAATTAATCTGTGCTAGACTAACAGTCACAGAATTTTAGAACTAAAAAAGATTCAAGATATCATGTTATCATGTGGTTCAACTGAACAATAAAACTATATTTGGCATGGTCGTTAAACAAAACTTCCTTTGAAAGAAACACCAGAAAAATAAAACGGAGTTTTCCCCATAGACAATCATTGAGAAGGTTTATTAGCTCCCTGAGTTTGAGAAAGAATTAGCTTTTTAGGGCACCTGGGTGGCTCAGTTGGTTCAGCATTTGACTCTTGATCTCAGTTGAGGCCATGATCCCACGGTCGTGGGATGGAGCCCCTTGTGGAGCTCCACGCTGAGTGCGGACTCTGCTTGAGATTCTCTCTCTCTCTTTCTCTGCCCCTCTCCCCAGCTGGTGCACACTCTCTCTCCTAAAAATAAAACAAAACAGAATTCACTTTTGAACAGCTGGATTTTGGCATACACGCACAGAATAATAATAATTAAGTCAGCTATTTTCAAAGTGACAGGACCTTGCAGCATGGAGATTACAAAGGAACAACATTTGCCAATGTTGGCAACCAATTGTACAGCAGGAAACCAAAAGCAATTTATGTAGGAGTTTGGCATCCTAAATTCTCTCTAAAATCTATGACTAATTTCTCAAGTGGTTTTATTTTTCATACTTAATCACTCTACTTCCTACTTCGCAATATAGATGGGAGCATTTGGTTGCATCCAATTCTCTGAAGGGATCATGGAATAAAATATGTCAGTGAGGTTTTAAGAAGGCTGGTTCTGCAACAATAGAACAACTTACAAGATTTAAATGGAAAAATGTGAAATAAATTCTTTTTCTCCTCTTGTGTCCTTTCAAAAGCTGGAGACTATTATTATTATTATTATTATTATTTTGCCTTTTTGTCATTCCAGGATAACTCTTCTTAATCTAATCATTTTGGAACCTATTCATAATTTCTGCCATTCTGCACCTGCTGTATTGCCTTTGCCCTCAATTTTTCTTCTCATCAAATATATCTATCAGTCAACACCTTCAGGGTTTCAAGTTAACTTCTTCCATAGAAAAAAATGCATTTGATAATAATGATGATCCTTTGTATGAAGCTCTCATGTACATTATCCCATTTCATTCTCAGAACAAAGTAGAAGGGTTGATAGATAGATTTCCATCCTGTAGAGGGGAAAGCTTAGAAAAATGAAGTGGCCTGCCCAACACCACAGCTAAATAAATGATTGAACCAAGAATAGAAGTGAAATTTCTTCTCACAATGTCCAGCACAATTTCTTTTTTTTTTTAATGTTTATTTTTGAGAGAGAGAGAGAGAGAGAGAGTAGGAGCAGCAGAGAGGCAGAGAGAGAGGCAGACACAGAATCTGAAGCAGGCTCCAGGCTCTGAGCTGTCAGCACAGAGCTTGACATGGGCTCTAACTGGGGAATGGTGAGATCGTGACCTGCGCAGAAGTCTGACGCTTAACTGACTGAGCCACCCCGGTGCCCCAACCCAGCACGATTTCTTAAAAACTATCTCTTCTCTGTAGATGCATCAGCTCGTCCCTGGTCACCACTCCTTCTGTCTTCTCAGTCTTCACTCCTACATCTATTTCCATGCAATAACATTTATGAGCTTGCATCCAAACTGCTGCGGACACAACACTAATTATAAGGGACTTCTGAAATCTTCAAAGACCTTGCAGTGCCTGAAATCTCAGTGACACCTAGTAACCACTGAGTCACTTATGTGGAAACGATATGGGACTGATGGAACAGGTTTCTGGTGCCTTTGCCAGCAGGGATTCTGTAAATTTAAAGAGGCCATCCATTCTCAAAACTTAAAACAGTGAATCCATGACTGTCTTTGAATGTTTTGCCTTATTATCATTCATTAGAGGCTGGAGTACTCATGTTTTCTGGGAAAATTGTATGAAGTTTAAATTTACATTAAAAATACAGTCAATTACTGTAATTTCTCTAAGTCAGGGAACAGCCAGCAAACTACAATAGGTAACTGAAATTGAGGAAATTTCATACATAAGTAATGAGTGATGGAACTTAAGAGAAGCCAATAGGGGATGATGAAGCAACCCTACAGGCTTCTAGCAATTGCAAGAAGACACTACCACTTCTGGGGCTAGACAGACAAAAAGGAAAAGTCTTATTATCACAGACTAGAGGCCATGGTTGCTGGTAGGAACACCAGAACCGAGCGGAGGCTGTCTAGTGGGGAACTAAAACCAGAGGAAAGCAGCCATTGCAGGAAGATGCCACTCAAGGATAAGCCAGTAGAAGAGAAATACCCTGGCTTCTCTCATCCTTCTTCTTCAGACAAGTGAAGCCTGAGAAATTCATTCTGTGGGTAAAGGGTCAAAAATGAGTATTAGTAAACAGACAATGACCAACCCATTTTTCCCAAGGCATAAAAGCGAAATTTAGAGTCGCAAACTAATTGCTAAATTATGTTCAATTTACTTTTCTTTTATGTAATAAAAATCATCTGCAAATCTCTGAGTAGCCTAGACGTTGAAGCATTTGGTACATAAAAGTAGTTGGTTAGTGAAAATCAGGCAAAGTATAGAAAGTGATGTAGCATAAGTACCATCGTATTTTCTCATTATACACTTTAAGCAACAATAATGGATATGATTACACAAAAATATGTACTATAGTCATATAATTTATTTGGGCTACATAAAGAAAAGATTTACTTAGCCTGTCAATATACTTATACCTCCAATTACATATTCATTATATAAGAACTTACTCAAGACCTGCTGTGTTTAGGCAATTTGCTAATCCCTACAAAAGCAACTCTTTTTATTTTATTTTATTTTATTTTATTTTATTTTATTTTTTCAACGTTTATTTATTTTTGGGACAGAGAGAGACAGAGCGTGAACGGGGGAGGGGCAGAGAGAGAGGGAGACACAGAATCAGAAACAGGCTCCAGGCTCTGAGCCATCAGCCCAGAGCCTGACGCGGGGCTCGAACTCACGGACCGCGAGATCGTGACCTGGCTGAAGTCGGACGCTTAACCGACTGCGCCACCCAGGCGCCCCCAAAAGCAACTCTTTTTATAAAACGGGGTCATGTCCTCAAAAAACAGAGGATAGGAATTAAGAATAAAGTAAATAATATGCATATTACACAGATATGATTGAAAGGAGTACACAAACAAGAAAATAATTCATTTTTCCAGGGAGAAGGAAGTCAAAGATGACTACACAGAAGAGATCTTTGAACCTAATCTGAAAATACAGGAAAAATCAAAGCAAATGCTATGTCTCTCTGAAGTCTTCCCATACACAAAATAATCTTACAATAATTGCTTTTATGCCTGTTGTAGACTCTGGATCTAAAGTCCTCTCTTGTCTAGCAAGACAGTGGGACACAGGATTGAAAGAGAGAGATGGCTAATGTCTGGGAAAAGACAAGAGCCCCGAATAAGGTTCCTTGCCCCATTTTTATTAGGATAAGAAGGCTTGCAAACATGGCGATGGATGTGCACAAAAAGACAATGAATCTGTGAACATTAATTTGTGGTCATGAGGGAAAGGGCGTCTTGAAGTTACTCGTAGTTAGAGGGTTGGGTTAATACAAAATAGATCCAGGTGCTGGGCAGTCAGAAGGAAGGTTGTTCACAGTGGACATGAGGCAGCATCTCTGTTTATCTTAGCTAGGGGATGAGACAATAGGGGGAATAACCTCAGGGTTAAGAAGGCACCTTTTCTTTTGTTAACCATCTCTGTTCTGGGCTGCTTTGCCTACAGTGCAGTGGTCCATAGTCCAATTCACCAATTTACTTACCTTATCCCTAACCTCCTGTGAAAGCAGCTTTTCTGCTATAGTACTAAATTGGGGGTGCTTCCACCCTGAATATCTAATCTTGTTTATTTCATACACCTATGTATTGGGTACCTTTGTGCCTGTTCCTATTTTGGGCCTTTGCCCCTCCCTCTCTATTCTGGGGGCTCTGCACCCCCTCTCTATTTTGGGGAGAATTTGCACCCCCTATTCTTGGGGTGCCAATCTGGTTTACCCAAACTCGGGTGTGAGCATTTTATGACTTTGTAATTCTTTATGCCTTGTTAACCCATTGGTGTAATCCCAGGGGATTCCTAAGCTTATCCCCCACAATGCCACTTTCTGTATCAATTATAATGCTGAATCATCTGTTCACTTCAAGAAAATGTCTGAAAATAAACCCTCACATTTGTATCCACTTGGAAATGCAAGAAACCTAGCAGAGATATTCATAATTTCTTTTTAAAAAATATTTGAAATGCTTATTTTTGAGAGAGAGAGAGAGACAGAGTATGAGCTGAGGAGGGGCAGAGAGAGAAGGAGACACAGAATCTGAGGCAGATTCCAGGCTCTGAGCTGTCAGCACAGAGCCCAACATGGGGCTCGAACCCAGAAACTTGTGAGATCATGACCTGAGCTGAAGTCAGCTGCTTAGCCAACTGAGCCACCCAGGTGCCCCAAGATATTCATGATTTCAAAGGTCTTTAAGCAGTACGTGCTATAGCAATAATTCCTTTTTCTGTCATTCCAAACCCTGTCCCCTTGCTATCCTGCTTCCTACATACTATGGAATATTTTATAGCAGTGGATCTTTGTCGTAATTTGTTTTCTTTCCCAACATAACCCAAGAGTCATACAGAGATGTAGTTCACATTGGCCCAAATTCCTTGAGGCTGTAATGAAAGATTTTCTTTGTTCTCCCACATTTGGAAAGGGATTCAGATAACATTTTGTATACTGGAAACTCTACACAAGACATCAATAAACTTGTTAGCCACTCTCTTACTGGAAGATGTGATACCTAAATCTTACTGCTTGTGTAGACCTTCCATGTTACAAAGACTCTAAAAGTATAAGGTGATACCTATCTCAGATTCATTACTTGGGACACTACATACCTATACTGACAGAGGAAGGAGGTCATTCCTTTTAACATCAAGATAATAACCAGTGTCACAATCCCAAGGCCCAGCCAAATTTCACCAATGTTTACCCTCTTGGGTAGACTAGGCTGTTGCATACATAGCATATTACATAGCATAGCTTCTAACCCAAAGTTTCTATTGCATTCCATTTAAACTAACATTTCAGATCCATGACCTTTGTCACAAGAAGCCAAAGAGGCTTTGTTCTTCTTTAAAAAAAACAAAAACAGAAACCTTGTAGAGAATCTCAGCATTAAGTCTTTTTGGTAATCATAAGCTTGTATAGTTTTATGCTATGAGAGAAACCATTTTAGGTGTGAAGACAAATTCATAAAGACAAAGAACAGCCTATTGCCTAATGTGAGTCAGGTTTTTTTTTTTTTTTTTTTAGTATTTATTTATTTTTGGGAGAGCACAAGCAGAGGAGGGGCAGAGAGAAGGTGACAGAGGATCCAAAGCAGGCTCTGCGAGCCCAGTGTGGGGCTCCAGCTCATGAACCACAAGATCATGACCTGAGCTGAAGTTGGATGCTCAACAGACTGAGCCACCCAGGTTTCCCTATGTGAGTCAGTTCTGCCCTTGCCAGCAGTGCCAGCAGCTTGAGGTCTCCTCCACTTTGGTCTTAAGCACCTCTCTGATTAGAGCTCTTCCCCACATAGTCACGGCATTCCTAAAGACCCAATCACATTCTAATGCCAGTCTAACAAAATATTTTACTCCTCTCTGCAAACAGAGAAAGCTGGGGTTATATTAAATCCAGCCTCTTTGCTCCTGTTTCAATGCAAGGGGAGTTTCATAACTGTCTTACAGCCACTGCCCATTGTCCACAAACCCAATGCTAACTGCAAAAACTTTTTTTTTTTCAAATTTGTTAATCTCATATTTTATGTAGATATACCCTATCACTGGGCCAGGAAAAAGATGGGTTTGGAATATGCGGTAACAGGGGAAAGTAGAACATTTTTCTTTGCTAACAATTCTTGTTTACCCACATGACTAAATGTATGTTTGGTGTTGTTTATGATCATGGACAGCGGAAGAAACAATGAGAGCTTATCACCTTAGTAAGTATAAAAAAAATTATTTGTTCATTCATTGAGAATCTGTTATATGTCATACTATTCCTTTATAATATAGCTGTTATAAACTATGTTGCCCTCTAAACAACTCAGGGATAGAAATGCTTTGGTTCATACCACAAACAAAGTAAATGCCATTTCCCCTTTCTGCATACAACTAGTTACTCTGAAAATTCTTTTTGTTGTTGCCTTACTCTAACATTAGGTCTAGGATTTAGGATTAAACAGAATCAATCAAACAAATATTACTCATTAATAAAGTGCCGCTTCTTCCCAAATGTATGGGTATGAGTCTTCTTCATTTTGTTTTCCTGGACCATGGAAGAGAAAGATGAACAAAAGAGGTTACAATGATAGAGAAATAATTGATGTGTGAGTTTAATTTTGTGTGAGTTGGTCTGTTTTGTCACACCTTCCCTACTTGTTAAGCCTATATTCTAGAAGTCTAGTAAAGACACAATGTTCCTATAGAAGAACATTTTGGTAGTTCATGCCTTTAAAACAGTCAACCAACTGACTGATCTGGATTGTTGTGTTTTTTTTTTTTTTTAATGTTTATTTATTTTTGAGAGAGAGAGAGAGAGAGAGAGAGCACACAAATGGGGGAGTGGCAGACAGAGAGGGAGATACAGAGTTCAAAGCAGGCTCCAGGCTCTGAGCTGTCAGCACAGAGCCGGATGCTAGGCTTGAACCCATGAACCATGAGATCATGACCCGAGCTGAAGTCAGACACTTAAACGACTGAGCCAACCAGACACCCTCTTTTGGATTGTTTCTAAAGCTACACCATCTCAAGGTACATATCCCTATCCACAGAGTGAAGTACAAAATAAAACAGAAATTTCTGAATGGGAATAATACTGGGAAATAACATAAAGAGCTGATCAAAACATCAAGAAACTAAAATCTTATCTTAAATATTAAAAACTTTTTAATAAAAACAGAGCTAGTTGCTAAATTACAACCCAAAATAGTTGCTATTCAAGCTATGTTTCACAATTCACATGGTTCTAGTAAAGATCTGTGTACCTTCATGGGAAGGAAATACCACATACATAATTTAGATGAGTTAGATATAACTAGGAATTGGCTACCGATATAAGAAAAGAGACTACTTAATTATAACAGAATAAACTTTTTTGGTGTTTGAGTCCCCGGGTAGTGATATGCTAGAAAATTGGAAAGGAAAGTTGTACAAAATATGTAGATAATTCTAGGGCCTATTTCCAGCTTATGTGCAAGTGGGGCTAATAAAATGTGATTTCTCTACACTATCAAAGAAATACCCCAAATCTTGTTTTACCAAGATGGCATAAAAATTTCTAAATTTATCTAGAAATGCAACTCAGGATTTATTGAAACCAGTAACCAAAAGGTTAATGGTACTACTCACCACTGCAGACTACTAAGCCAGCTGCAATTTTTACTCAGACCTTTCATTTGTCTTTAAATTTCCCAACTCTCCTCCTCCTCCAGGGAGTGAGATTTGAAGCTTGCCCTCCTGTCTCCTTATCTGGCTGCCTCTCAAATAAACCCCTTCTTTGCTACATAACTCAATGTCTCAGTGATTGCCTTTGCTGTGCATCTAGCAAATGAACTTGGGTTAATTTACATTACAACAAAGGAAACAATGCAATCCAGTGGAGAAGTAGGATTTTTTCCCAATGAATGGTGCTAGATGAACAGAATATCCATACAGGCAAAAAATAAATAAAATAAAATAAAATAAAATAAAATAAAATAAAAAACTGAATCTCTACCTCACAACTTACACAGAAATAAATTCAGTGGACTGCATATCTAAACATAAAATGTAAAACGATAAGACTTTCAGAAGAAAACATAAAAGAACATCTCTGTAACCTAACAGTAGGCAACGATTTCTTAAACAGGACACAGAAAGCACTAACCATGAAATCTAAAAACTGGACAAATTGAACTACATTAAAATTCCAGCTGGGTGTCAAAAATCACAATTAAGAGAGTGAAAAATCAACCAATAGAGTAGGATGCTATACACCATAATGCATCTGACAAAGGATCCTTATCCAGAATATATATAACATATTATATGTAATATATATATATATACATATATATAGGGGAGGAATAGAGAAAGGAGATCGAGGATCTGAAGCAGTCTCTGCACCAACAGCAGTGAGCCCAATGTGGAGCTTGAACTCACAAACTGCGAGATCATGACCTGAGCCAAAGTTGGATGCTCAACTGACTGAACAACCCAGGTGCCCCCCGCCTCAGAATACATATTTTTAAAAACTATTAAACATAACAGCAAGTGTTTCGTGAGGATATGGGAATGCAAACTCGTGTAGCCACTGTGGAAACAAATATGGAATTTCCTCAAAAAATTAAAAATAGGGGCATCTGGGTAGCTCAGCTCAGGTCATACCCCCATCAGGCTCAGCGCTGGGCATGGAGCCTGCTTAAGATTTTTTCTCTCCCCCTCTGCCTCTCTCCTGCTCCTGTGTGCTTTCTCTCCAAAAAAAAAAAAAAAAAAAATTAAAATAAAAAATAAATTAAATGAAATAAAAATCACACAACGAGATGTTTACCCCCCCCCCCCCCAGAAAAATAACTCAAAGGTTTAAATGCACCCCTATGTTTATAGCAGCATTATTTACAATAGCCAAATTATGGCAACAGCCCAAATATCTATTTATAGGTGATTGGATAAAGAAGATGTGGTATATATACACAATGGAATATTATTCAGCCATAAAAAAGAATGAAATCTTGCCATTTGCAACAACATGGATGGAGCTACAGTATAATGCTAACCAAAATAATTCAGGCAGAGGAAGATAAATACTATATGATTTCATTAATATGTGGCATTCAAGAAATAAAACAAATGAGAAAAAAAATAGATAAACCAAGAAACAGACTCTTAACTGTAGAGAACAATCTGATGGTTATTGGGGAATGGGGATGGGTTAAATAAGTGGTAAGGATTAAGGAGTGTACTGGGTGATGTAAGGAATTGTTGAATTACTATATTGTACACCCAAAACTAATATTACATCGTATGTTAAGTATATTGGAATTTAACATCAAAAAACTATTAAGTATTAATGAGCTAAAGACATACAACTCAATAGAAAAATGAAGAAAAGACTTGAATAGTCACTTCATAAAAAAGAACAGAGAATGGCTAATAAAGATGTAAAAAAAAGGTGTTCAACGTCTTTAGTCATCAGGGAAATGCAAAAGAAAACCACAATGTAATACCACTAACCACACACAAGCAATAAAATAAAACCGTGCCCCATTGGGTTAATGAGGTTGAAACCAGCAGAAAGTTTAAAGCTTGTTTTTCAGAGAACTGTTTCTCCCTAATCAGCTATTGTGTCTTTTCAGACTCCATTAACAAATCCACTAGCTGCCTCTAAACAAGCCTAGACTCAATCAAGGTCAACTGATATGGTTCCAGCCTAGGAACAAGCAAGGCCCTGCATTTCTTACCTGAAATAAGAAGCCCCAAACCCACCTAGTTTACACCTGCTCTCAGAGGATGCTGATAGCCTTTCTTCTTGTGTTAAGATAACATCATGAGCTCAGGGGCTGAATTTAGCCTTCTGACGTCTCCATTCCCAAAGTGAACATGGAATGTATCCTACATATATGTTTGCTCAATGCACATGCTCCACCTTTCCTCATGTTTCCCCAGACTTTTTTTCAGTATGTATAAATCTCAATCCCTATGATTATTAAAAAACAAAACAAAACAAAAAACAAACAAAAAATTTTTTCTTTCCCCCTTGGTGAAGCACTTTTGAGGTTTGTCCTCCTAGCTTCTGTTCAGCTGCTTCTCCAATAAGCTCTCCTTGCTGCATACCTGATATCTCAGTGTTTGGCTTTCCTTCACATAGGTCAGACAGATTTGGGTTCAGTTACAGAGCAACCACCTTGGAAAATTGCTTAACATTATTTATAGAAGTTGAACATCATAATATCTTCTGACCCAGTAATTCTAATCCTGGATAAATATGCATGTTTCTACAAAAGGCATGTTCCAGAACGTTTAGTTACAATTACTATTTTCCCAAATTGTAAATAACACAAACTGTCATCAACGGTAGAGGTGATATATTTAGGCAATGGAATATCAGACAGGAAAGAATATGAAAAACTCCCAACTACACACAAGTAGCTGAAACAAGTATAAGTTGGGCAGGGAGGGGGTACCTCAACACAAAAAGAGTGTATGCGCCATGATTCCATTTATACAGAAACTGTTAGAAATCTAGGTGATGGTTACTTTTGGGACACCGGATCAGAGTACTGGAAGGGGATCTGAGCGGGTATTTCTAGGGTGTGTGCAATGTTCTGGTTCTCGATCTATATTCGGGTTATATGGATTTATTCAGTTCGTCAAAGTTTACCCATATGTATCCAAAAGAAGAAACTGAAAATTGAAACAAATAAAAGAATAGTGGCAGCAACAGTCCAAACGTTGCATTTTAAAACCAAGGAGGTCCTAATAAACTGCACATCCCAACCCCCTAAGCCTTGCGCGCGCATCAGGAATATAACGTGAAAACCTCATTGGCTGGGACTAAGTGGCGCACTTCGAAAGCCGCGTCTTAGCACCGCCCCTTCCGTCTCCAGGGTGTCCTGCCTTCCCTACAGCCAGCATCCGTGTCGTCCAGTCCTACGACTTCGGCCCCCTGGACTCAAGTCCTTGAGGCAAAAAGTGACTCTTGCGCTTGGTGGCAGCCTCTTTTCGGTGACCACCATCTAACTCCCATTTGCTACCCGCCGCCATTATGAACATCCGCAATGCTCGGCCAGACGACCTGATTAACATGCAGCACTGCAACCTTCTTTGCCTTCCCGAGAACTACCAGATGAAATACTATTTCTACCATGGCCTTTCCTGGCCCCAGCTTTCTTACATTGCTGAGGACGAGGACGGGAAGATTGTGGGCTATGTCCTGGCCAAAATGGAGGAGGACCCAGATGATGTCCCCCATGGACATATCACCTCACTGGCTGTGAAGCGATCGCACCGGCGCCTCGGCCTGGCCCAGAAGCTGATGGACCAGGCCTCTCGGGCCATGATCGAGAACTTTAGAGCCAAGTACGTGTCCCTGCACGTCAGGAAGAGTAACCGAGCAGCCTTGCACCTCTATTCTAACACCCTCAACTTCCAGGTTAGTGAGGTGGAACCCAAATACTATGCAGATGGGGAAGATGCTTATGCTATGAAGAGGGATCTCTCGCACATGGCCAATGAGCTGAGAAGGCAGCCAGAGCTGAAGGAGAAGGGCAGGTATGTGGTACTGGGCTCCAAGGAAAACCAGGAAACCCGGGGAAGCACACTTCCTAGTTCTGAAGAGGATGGTGAGGAGGAGAAGATCCCGGCCGCTGATGATAGTAGCAATGACCACAAGGAACCCAGCGAGTCCATGGAGAGCACCGATGCCCAGAACAGCTCAGAAGATTGAGTCTACCTCCTAGAACCTGCTTAAGGTATTCTGTTTTCCCTGATCCAATCCCTTGCTACCCTAAATACCGTGGCCTGCCCCATCCCATCCTACGCCATCGCATCCCAGTCCTGCTGGACCACCTGGTGACCTTGAGGAAGAGTATAGACAGGGTTAGAGCAAACTCATTGCTCACTACTGGAAGTTAATAGGACTCCCATTCATACACTAAAAGTAGATTAAATTCAGTAAAAGAAACCAACATTTTCCCTGCTTTTTTGGTGTGAATTATATTTCAGGGTGTCCACATAGTTGGTGGAAGAAATTTCTTCTTTATGGAATTACAGCTAATAAATGCAGAATGAATAATAGGACTATAAAATCACTGTTTTGCAACTCTTGATGAAATAATAGATCTAGCCCACTGTCATCAGTGGCTAACACTATTAGGTAAAAGTTGAAGCCACTTTGTCATTATGAACCAGACTGACAACACTTGAAGTCACTGGGCAAGTATAACATCACTAAAAGAGTGCCTGACAAGTGTCATATGTCTCCTAACGCAATAGTAAGTGCACAGTAATACCTGTGAAATATTCTTGCCCAAAGAAAATTTTATGTGTGAGCATATGTGTGTGACATTAATCTTGAATACAAACAAGGCTTTAGATCTAACTATCATTTTTATAAGAAAGAAAGAAAAAAAAAAAGACAGGGACATTAAACCTTGCCATGATGCAATCAGCCAAATCCAGAGTGAGACAATTTTTACAGAACAAATGACCTGGTTTCTCCAATAAACAAAACGTCATTTTTTAAAAGGGAGGAGGAATTTGTTAAAATATATTAACCAAATGCTACTGTTGTGGACATTGTTTGGGTCCTGATTTAAACAAGTTGAATACAAGACATTTTGAGACAACCAAGCAAAATTTGAACACGGGCTGTGTTATTAAGGAATGGTCAATGATTTTGTTTGGTGAGCTAACTGGTATTGTATTTTTTTAAGTCTTTATCTGTTAGAGATACATACTGAAATAATTTGAAGTGAAAGAATAGGAGGTCTCAGATCTACTTTAAAATATTCCAGCAAAAAAAAAAAAAAAGAGGAAAAAAGTTGGGGGGCAAGAAATGTATAAAATAAGAACGGCAACATTCTTGAGGTTGCCAATAGGTATTTGAGGGGTTCATTGTGCTATTCTTTACTCTTTTGAATGTGTGAAAATTGACATAAAAATTTCAAAGAACCAAAATTATTATACTTTCTAATACACGTTAGTACTAATACAAAGCAGCCATGAAAAAGTAGTTTTAAAAGACTATTTCATTTCCCTCAGGAACTTTCTAACACCCTAAGAATTTCAAGGATCAGTGAGCTACTGTCAGTGTAGAAGCTTTAAATTCTAAACACAGTCACCTTACCCTTACATGTGGAAAAGGCAACTTTCTCATAACAAAGCCCAGTCATGAGTGGTAGACATTACATATAGTTAAAATAAATGCTGTTTGATTTACTCATCCATAAACATTTTTACTTGCCAGGGCATGAGGCTTGGAGTTGGTACACAATTATGATCTGGACAGGTTGATGTTTATATCACATAACACTTAAAAATAAATGCATTCTATTTTTTTACACATTTTAATGCTGAAACCCAAACTGTATTGCACACTAACCCTATTTTATTTTCATTCATGTGGCTCCATAGATTATAAAAATTTGTTTAAAAAAGAGTCTGTCCTCAGAGGAGTCTTTGCATCTGGCTTTTAACAACCTGAATGTTTCAAAATGACTGATTCATTTAGTCTAAGGTTAAGATAAAGTCAGGAAAACAGTCTAAAAGGGAAGGTAAAATTAAACAAAACTTAATTTCTTAAGAGAAGTGTTGTCAGATTTTTATCTGCCTTAAGATCCCTGAAGGAGGTGGGGGTTTGGTTAAATAAGTGATGGAGATTGAGGAGTGCACCTGGCATAATGAGCACCGGGTGATGTAATGAAGTGTTGAATTGCTATACTGTGTACATGAAACTCATATAACACTATATGTGAACTAACTGCAATTAAAATAAATACTTAAAATCAGGGGGAAAAAAACCCTCTGAAGGGTTCTGTCAAGACTATTCTATCTAATTCAACAAGCCTTTTAAAAAATTACCAATTTTCAAATTCCTGTATAGAAGGACTTATATAATATTGATCTCATCTTTGTGGTACTGGCTTCTCTTCACTTGTTACCCTGCAGCTAAGAAGGATTTTAAGTGGAACAGAGCTAGTTGAAGATAGCTTAAAAAAAATAAATTATATATATTCATATATAAAGGATTTATATTTTTTTAATTTTCATGTTATTTAGATTTTTATTACATATATTTACATTTATATTTATATGTATATAGTTTGATGAATTCAAAAGTACTTACTATGAGAAACAAAAATGACTGTCACCCTAATAGGGAACAAGAAAAAATAAATACGAAATAAGAAAATTATTGTGTGACAATTATAAATCTCAGGGTCCAAATTCAGGCATAATTGAAATGTTTCTTTATGTTACTGTTACTAAACTTTATTTCTAAGTTCAAGGAGATGTTTCCTGCACTTGGCATCATTATCCTTCTAAGTTGATATTTGCTGAGTCATCTTCATGGACCCCATCAATCTTTGGTCCTCACTATATACTTCAAAGTCCTTTCTACCCAGAGGCCTCTTAAGTTCTCTACACTCTCTGTCATGTTTGAGCCATTTTCCTAGCACAAGGATTAGTCTACATAGGCTAACTGTTCTAAAGAAAAAATAACCTGCAGTCTCAGTAAGTTAACAGAATACCAGCTTATTTCTCACATCTTAGCCGAATGTAGGTCATCAGTGCGATTGGGATATGAAAGGGAGAGGAAAAAAGAGACTCCTGAATAACTGTAAAGTTATTCAGGAATCCATCTAGAACAATTGTTCGTAACTTTTTTTGTTCCATAGCCTCCTTTGGCGATCTGGTGAAACCTAGGGATCCCTTCTAATAAAACTGTTTTTTAAAGACATACAAATTATATGGGACTTCAAAGGAAACCACTTTTATTGAAATACAGTTAGCAAACTCTGTTTAAATAAAATTATTCCCATATGAAATTTAAATATCAAGCAGTGGGTCTCATTATGTTACTTCAATGAGAGTTTAGTTGTAGATGATATTTTGAGATACCTTCAACAGCTGTAATATAATTCAAAAATACCCATGGTTTAGGTGTTCTGGTCGGTGACAAAGCCACACGTAATGCTGGTACTGCTATGCATTGGTGCCTACATTCATAATAGAAGGAAATGCTAAATTTCATTAAAGGTTAATGAAAATACAGGGATTTTTTTGTTCCAGATCCAAGGCCATCATCTCCTAAATTCTATTATTAAATCTCAGATCTAGGGGCGCCTGGGTGGCGCAGTCGGTTAAGCGTCCGACTTCAGCCAGGTCAAGATCTCACGGTCCGTGAGTTCGAGCCCCGCGTCGGGCTCTGGGCTGATGGCTCAGAGCCTGGAGCCTGTTTCCGATTCTGTGTCTCCCTCTCTCTCTGCCCCTCCCCCGTTCATGCTCTGTCTTTCTCTGACCCAAAAATAAATAAATGTTGAAAAAAAAAATTTTTTTTAAATAAAAATAAATCTCAGATCAAGAACCCCTGATTCAGTGACTCTGCCATTTTCTAGAATCATGTGTCCACTACGGGTTTACACACATTCAGCTTGCAGATAGGGGAGGAGAATTTACACAGAGGTTTATGTAGGTTTTAAAAGTCTGTACCACTTTTCTAACTAACTGCAGGGGAAGCTAGGAAATGTAGTTTAGCTGTGTGCCCAGGAGGAAAAATAATGACTTCTGGTAATGAGACAGCATAGTTTCTGCAACAGTGGGAAACATCCTAGTGGTGCTGTGGAGTATCAGAAATTCTGCTTCCCCGCAGAGCTTGGGAACATTCTGCTGCTCCCTCTCCAAAATGTGGCCCAGGGAACTCTTGAGGCCACCCAGTGCTACCTGCTTAGTCGCGTGACACATGTTTTCTGCTCTTGTACAAACTTGGGCATGGGAAACTGGGATTCTGCCACCTTGCTGCCTTTATGCCTCTCATTAAAGCCTGGAAGAAATGCCCCTTCTATTCTGAGATCCCTTAAACTGCCTAAAATTTCAGTTATCATCCTACTCAACAGGGTCTCACTAGTATATACACTTAGTTGTCTGAATGGGAAAAGCCTGTGAGGACAGAAAGAACAGGAAGAAAAAAATTTAAAGGTTAATTATCCTGCCACAGTTATGGCACACCCTCTTGTGGAGCTGGAGTTCAAATACCTACGGAATAAAGTCCTGAAAGAATAACTTTCCATTTTCCTTTATCTCCTCCATTGGGTCTAGGCAACAGAGATGGTTAAAGGTAGAAGTGATGGTGAATAGGGCAATTGGTAAAGAAGACTGAATGTCTTCATGTACAAAGTAATAAAAATTACTGCTAAAAAATATGAGAACTCACTATGTTGTAGATACTATTCTAGGGAGTGTCTATGAATGCCCTCATTTAATCTTCATAACATCCCCAGAAGTAGGTACTATTACTCCACTTTACAGATGAGGGCTGCATGTCTTACAGATAATAAGTGGAGAACAGGGACGCAAACCACGGTAGTGAGATTCCGTGATGGTACGGATTAAATGAGACAGTTCCTGTAAATTTCTTAGCACAATACCTCACGTACAAATATTCTGTAAGTTTTAGTTCTTAATATAATCTGTAGTAATAGGAACCATTCAACCTCTTTCCTTTTCTTTTCCACAGTAATCAAATGATAGACTGGTGTGTATGAGCAGCAACAGTTTGCAATCTTGGAAGGGAGATGCATCTTAATGATTAAAATAGCTTTCACTGACAAGCTGAATGTCAAAGCATTCAGCCGAATCAATGCTAATCAACAGCAAAGTTTCTAGGGAGCCATAGCAATGAAGACAGGTCAGTTCAAAACATGCTAGTTGAGGCAGGAATGCCATCAAGCTGATGCTTATCTCCTGACAAGAAATATGTGCTTGATGATTAATAACAAAAAAGAAAAAAAAAACGCAAAAATCTCAAAATTTTCCACTGACTTGGCAATATTGAGTTAGCCAGGGTTACTTCAGTGACTCTCCTTTCTGGTTTATTCTTTCTGTCGCTAAGCTGTCATCCTAACAAAAAGTTGTTAAATGTTCACATGAGCATTCACTGAAATAGACTGTTCTTAATTTTACCAGACAACTAATTATAACTGGAATGATATAATGAAATATGGAAGAAAGTTAGAGACTGACAGGTCTGGTAAATTCCTAGTATAACCTTACCCCAGATATGCCAGAAACCATAGATTTCAATGCAAATGCACTCTATGAAGATAAAGAGGGGGTTGGGAAGAGATAAAATATTGTTTTTGAAATACTAATCAGATAGATACAATTTGTTGAATTATTTATAATCTCTAACAATGTCACTTTTCAGTCAGTGAATGATGTATATTTAGGGTGAATGAAATACCAACTTTGTCAGGGGTAACTGATAAAAGCAGAGGTTTTTCCTAAATTCTGTACTCTATCTGTGCTCCAGTATATAAATTCTAATGAGCTTTATGGTAAAAGATACAAGGAAGAGATGATATGTGAATGGCAGTGGTTCTAGGAACCAGAGGAACAAACGCAAAAATGCAGAATGAAAACATTCTGCAATGCTTTTCTATGGACTAATATCCTCAAAACATCATAGTTTTTTTTTTTTTATTTCTTTAAGCAAAGCATAAAAGTAAAGCATAAGTTCTGTTTTGCATTCATAAAATATTGTTAATAATTAAAATATTTCTCAGGCTTCCATTGCCCACCTTTAAGAAATCCTGGATATGTAAAAATTTGAACTTTAATAAGCTCAATTCAGGGCTTTAATATTCATATTTTTAAAAGAATCATTATAAAAAATGTCTGTACCATTAAACAGCAAACTACCCTAGGGCATTTATTATTTCATTATTTGACTTTTAAAATTTAACTTCTTAAAATGATCAAGCAGTACTTACTGAGAAAATTAAAACAACTATGTAATATTTGGTTTTTGTATAACTACCTTTGCATGCCTATCTTAATTCCATTTGAAACACATTGAAAAAGGTAATGATAATAGTCTTTCTGACCCGTTCTCTCACATCTTATTGTTTTTCTATTACAGTAAATACACTTTAAAAAAAATAAGATCTTTGTATTGTGTGCCTCTGACTGTCCTGCAACTTGATTTACTGTTGTTATTCTAGAAACTGACTTTTCTGTAAGTATGATTTTGTGGAAAACAAAATGCTTTTTAACTTCTCTGTGCATCCTA
Organism: Herpailurus yagouaroundi; assembly: GCF_014898765.1. Taxonomy (NCBI): domain Eukaryota; kingdom Metazoa; phylum Chordata; class Mammalia; order Carnivora; family Felidae; genus Herpailurus; species Herpailurus yagouaroundi. The sequence goes on from NW_024412376.1 coordinate 103,465,754, forward strand.
GCCTTTATGTTCTTATTTTTATTTTATAGACGAGAAAAATGCACCTTTCTTGTTGTAACGTCCCATTGTTTTGTTGGCAGCCATTCAGCAATGGGCAGCAATACTCGACTAGCTTTTCTTTAACTTATATATTCCGTTCACATATCCTATACACCTTTCTACCTTACTAAGGATAGGGTCCATGTCTCATTTATCTTTGTTTCCTAAACTCTTGGCACATTATTCATTCATGGTAGGTACTCAGTAAATATTCATTGAAGGAAGGAAGGAAGGAAGGAAGGAAGGAAGGAAGGAAGGAAGGAAACTCCCAAATTACCTCTGCAGTAATTTTAAAAAGGAAAGTAGGGAAAAGGTATAAAAGGTACTACTTCCTATTACCTAATATAATTAGGACACCTTAAGGTTATGAATAAAGAGACATAATGGATATTTTGGTTTCATCTCCAGGCCTCACAGAAGGAAAATGTGACTTATAGAATCAGACACATTGTATCTAGCTTATCAAGATCTAAAAAAGGCCTCTCCTTTCTTAAGAATTGAAATAAATTTCTTTTTGAGTGGAGTAGGATGGGCTAGAATTTGAAGATGCCAAGAAAAAGCATCTTGGTTTCTTTAGGTTTAAAATAGGATTTTGCAGGGTGTTTCAGTGTTCTCCCTCCTCCCCGTTCTCCTGGAAGAAGTGGCTTTTAGGTGTCAGGAAAAGTTCATGTGTCCTCATGGCTGAGAGGGGAGAGAGCCCCAGATCCCTGTGTGGATCTTTGTGCTGTCATCTAAATTCTCACTGGCATCCACAGAGATAGATCTAGTCTAAACGGGTTACTGGTACCTTATTGGTCTGCTGCTAAAGCCAGTATTTTATTCTTTTAGAGTGGTTAAAACCTGTAGCCCTCTCTTGCTCACCTGCTTTCTTCTCACTTCTCAACAGCATTGCAGTTCCTCGTGTCTCAGCCACGCCTGCCCTCTGAGCCCTGGCTCAGCCTGTATGCTCTGCAGCACCTTTTCTGGGGTCATCTCACAGTGACCCCAATGGCTTCTCACTCTCAACAACCTTCCACATATCCCACTGGGATTATAAAGGAACACCTGGATACCAGAGCCTCCTGCACAAGAGCCAAGAAAGTCTGAGGCCTCCCATCACGGAACCTTCTTTGGCCTCCTCACACCATGCCGCCGTTTTACTCTGTTTGTTGTAGTCCTGTGCTGGGTGTGGTTGTCTAGCAAGGTTGCCTCTTCCTGGAATGCTAAACAGGAAGCCCCTCTGCTTTCAGTTTTTGCCACTATTTATCTGGGTTCTCATCCTTGAGGGGGCCATCAGAACCATCAAGTCAGACCTCGTGCCCCTTTCCTCTTCTTTCTTCCTCTTTGCTGGAAGAAGTATTCTGTTTTCTCTTCTTTTCTCTGGGAACTCATCGTCTGTCATACCCTTCCCTTTCTTGAGGAGGTATTCTCCTTTCCAGTGGGAGAAAGTCATGAGCAAGGGCCTCTACAATATAATCAGAACTTGGAGATATTAAGAAAAGGACAACCAGTAATTAAATTGTAATATCTGATCTCCTTGTTTGTGTCAATTTGGTTTTCTTGTTAATGACATAACTTGCCATTTACTGAGTGCCAATGATATTCAGGCAATGCTAGGATTCTTATTAATGACATATTTAATTTTCTCAGCAACCTTACAAGGTAGGCTTATTATTCCTGTTTTATAGATGAGGAAACTGAAACTCAAAGAAGCAAAGTAAATATCTAGGATCTGAACCTGAGTCTATTTGAATTCAAGGCCAAACTTCCTTTCACTTTCCTATTACTACTCTTTGCATTCTATTTATAAAAGTGTGAAAACTATAGCAAAAAAAGAAAATCTATGGTTTAAAATGTTCTGTTGACTTGATCCATGGCAACTATATGTCATTTGTAAATATTTGTATATAATCCACCGTTATAATTCTGTTTTACTCTTTTTCTCCAGTAAAAATAAGTGAAGACAAAGTACTTTGACCTCTGCAGTGTAAGTCACCAGATAAATACAGAGTTACCATTACTTAACGTTGCTCTTATATCCCTGAATGTGAATTACCATAGTATATAACATTTCCTATGTTTAAATTTTTATGAAAACCAGTGTATATGGTTTTAAGTCAAATCCTTGACATTAACCATCTGATGACAAGAAATAAATCTGTTCTCTGTAATCATAATCAGCCCTGCTAAGCACTTCTTACAAATCTGCCCCAATGAACTCTAAGACTGCTTACCTAATAGTAAATGATTGCCTGAGGCATATAAAAGTTTTTTCCCTACACAATAAGGATTTGCTATTTCCTGTGGTAATACAAACCTCTCATCTATCTTTCCATTTTTCCTTTTTTCTTTTTAATTTTCTCTCCCAGCTCTAAAACTATTCCTTCCCCTCAAGCATGTGTTTATCTCTTTATTTTTAAATATTGCAGCTTTCTAACATCTGTCTCTAGGGCAGCATAATCTTACTGATGAAATATTCCATGTTTTCCTTGAGCCCTTGTCAATATGTCTTCGTGTTAACAGCTTAGCAGATGGAGAAACAGAAGGAGTAGCCTCAGCTTACCTGAATGATTTCTCTCCAGCACCAGGCACATTACTGTCTGTATTAACTTGATGATAGGAATTGGAGTAATTGGAAAATAAGAAATGATATCTGAGTTTTGCAGTGTTATTTACTAAAACTATTGGCTGCTTTTCTTTGTTACCATTATATCCTTTTTCCCAGTCTCCTACCAAAAGAAGGCAGAATTATAGCAACTACCTAGTTTGGACTGTGCTTATGTAGATAATGAAAGTAAAATAAACAATAATACTAATATTGCTTTGGATGTAAATTAGCATGTTCCCAAGTGGTTCCAGAGTAATAATGGTGATTTAGCAGCAGCAGCAGCTTTCTGGAACACTGAAACGGAGGGAACCTGTGACACTTCTGTTTGTAATAACATTGTTCTTCTTGCGTAGAACAAATTTTTGTCGTTTTTTTAAATGGGCTGACTTCTTTTTACTTAAATACAATCCTAGAAAGACATCAGCAAGACTTTGAAGCAAGGATGTAGGGTAGTTAATGGTGAGCACCGTTGTACTAGCTGCAGAGAATGACCCACACCCTCTCCTTTACTTGGAAGAACCTACTGGGTGGGCTCAGGTCTGTCAGAAAATTATTCAGAAATATTAATTCTCAAAGTGAAAACTTTTCTTTGGCCAAAAGAGAGAAACCTGCGAATGAAGCCTGTGAGTTACCTAGTTCAAATCTGTATGATTTTCCCTTTGAAAATGAGAACGAGGGGCAGGAGATGCTTATCTAAAATAAAAGTAATGGGGTATGTGGATGTGTTGGAAAAGTAGGGAGTTGTGCTGGAAGTTAGTTCAAAGCTGGGAAAATCTGGAAAGGATCAGGACTCTGAAATAGCTGAAGGGAAGTTTTCTCAAATTTTTACTTGCAGATGAGTCCTCTCGGGGATCATGTTAAAAATGCGGATTTTTGTTTCTATGGGTCTGGGGTGGGGGCTGAGTGTCTGCATTTCTAACTAGTTCCTAGACAACACTGATCTTGCTGGTCTAGGAACCACACTTTGCCTAGTGAGGGTCTTAAAGCTCATCTCCAACCTTGGAACTGAGTTCAGAACACCTGTGACTGGCCCTTGGGTCAGTTTGGATTAGACACTAATTCAGAATCCCATTCTGAAATACACAGTCACATAAGTACGATTTGTCTTTGGAATTTTGTTACATTACATTGACAGCCTAATAATTTCAATGAAAATTCCAGATATATTTCATCAAAACGTGTACACCAAAAAGTATATACACAGTACACAAAATATGTTGATAATAATTGACATTACATCATCTATTAGAGAGTTTTGATACATTAATATTTCCTCACCTTTGATGTCCAAACAAGTAAACAGTATATGAGATTTTTAAAAATTTCACTTTCCACTGTCACTCAATTTATTGTGTTCTTTGGTCCATAGACTGCTCCAGACACTAATAATTTTTTCCATGCTGACATCTGACACAGAATTTGAAAATGAACACAACCTTTTGTTTTGTTTTAAATTGGAGCATCAGACATCAGACCTTTATGTGGAGGTGGTGTGGGAAGCACTTTCAAGAGAGTTTTCTGTCCAGGGATGAGAATTTCTGGCCCAGGAGTTTTCAACCTATGCATCAAAGTCACCCAGGTGCTATGTTAAAGATGCAATTTCTCTGACTCCAGCTCAGATTGTTTCGCATTCTGCCATCTGAAAATCACTGACCAGTACAAGGTAATGAATTCCTCATAAAGGTAATTTTAAGGGCATTTTTTTCCCATGGTGATACTCCCCAGATTTAAATTAATTTGTCAAAAGTGGCAAAAAAAAAGAGAAGATACAACAAATTTTTGTTTCTAGTAAAACATATACGGGGATAGTTGAGGTGGTATATGAGAACTCTGTACATTCTGGTTACTTTTCTGTAAACCCCAAACTGCTCTGAAATAGTCCATTAATTAAAAAATAAAATATACATACACAGAATTTTACATACGTGTGATCATTTAATACATGTATATGATTATTCATGTATTTTACATAAATGTGATTATATTATGCATGTTATTTTGAGGACATCCTTGTTTTGGTCATGACTTGCCACCCCATCCTTTCCCAAATCCACCCACATCCCTTTCCTTTTCCCTAGCACGTTAACATAGTTTTATCCTGTGTTTTTTCTCCCAAGTTCTTGTAAGGCAAACGGTAGTTACAATTTAGCAATTGTGGTGTACAGAACAAGCTTGAAGAATAAGAACAGTCACAAATCACATTGGAATGTTCTTGCTTCTAGAACCAAAAGCTCAAATAATGCAATGTCCAGTTAAGAACCAGATACCAGGCCAGTGTGGAACCACATGCCCTTCTATTCATGTTTCATTAACTCCTCCTATCCCATCATCATTTGGGTGTTCTGAGTTAGAATTTGTATTAACGGTACCCAGCCAAAAACCAATGAAACAGACCAAGTGACTTATTAGCAAGGTCCTTCTTTATACTTTTTTCTAGACCTGAATGCTTCTTTGAAATCTTAAAAGATACAGTTCATTTCCTTGAAGCACACTTGAAGGGTTATTTAAACGCCATGTTTCCTTATATGGACATAGGAATTACATTTTGTGAATTTCTGGGGGAGGGAAGTCCTTTCATTGTAAATCATACATAAATTGCTTTCCTACACAAAATTAAGATAGATTTTGCACTTTGGGAGCGGGGTCATCACCTCCACTGCATATTATAAAAGCTTACCTAGAGAACATAGTCTTTAGCAAGTTGAGCAATTTTCGCAAGAGGTGGTTTAATAGAGTGGAAATCACAGACTTCAGAGTCCAAAGGCTTAACTTTTAATCCTGGTTTGGTTTATTACTACCTGGACATCCTCTGCCATGTCAATTTTCTCATTTGTAAAATAGAGATAAAAATAACTTCCATACCCTCAGGGCCATTGGGTAATGAGGTAGTATAAGAAAAACTTCACTGTAATTTGTAAGAAGACATGTAAATGTTATTACTAACACTTCTACTTTCAGAGGTTTTTATCTCCACATTCAAACCTGTGCAAAATAACAGTGATCATTCATTTTCCTCCCTAGGCATCCAGAAAAAAAATCAATGCTTTGGCATGACGAATGTGTAATATGTGTGAGTATTTTAAGGGATGACGTCTGAAGAAGGGAGTGAATTCCTATAAACGTAGGAAATCAACTATATATTCATTTAAAAAGGGGGGGCTTCTTAAAATTGTTTATCTCTTGCTGTCTATGACCTAAGCATTCATATCAGTAAGATTAGTCATGTAAATCAAACTGTACTTACCTCCCATTTGCATGGTTTTAAGTAAAAGAGATACACACACACACACACACACACACACACACACACGCACACACAGAGTGACCAAAGTTTTCACATACTCAAAAGCTTTAGTGAACTATGGTAGTGCATTGAGGCAAACATCTGGTTGGTTTTTCACACCCAAGCCCTAAAGAGTCCCTACTTTATTACTGAAAGCAGATACAATTTAGTTAAACAATAAGATGTTATAAAGAATTTTGAAAACTTATGGACTCCTTCGCATAAGGAGTCTTGTAGAAAGCAAATATATATATATTTTTAATGTTCATTTATATTTGAGAGAGAGCATGAGTTGGGGAAGGGCAGAGAGCAAGTGAGACACAGAATCCAAAGCAGGCTCCAGGCTCTGAGTTGTTAGCACAGAGCCCGATGCAGGACTCGAACTCACAAGCCATGACATCATGACCTGAGTTGAAGTCTGACTCCTAAAGGACTGAGCCACCCAGGCACCCCTAGGAAGCAAATATTTCTAATTGGACATTTTGTGTCCTGGGACAGTGTGCCCTACATAGACTCTCGGTGAGTGAGAGGTAATACTTTTCTTTGGTAAAGTAGAAGAAAGACTAGTGTGAAGGAAAGTTGAGAAAGAAGAACCAACGCCACGAGAGTGGTCTTATTAGTCTAGGAAGATGTACATTTGGAAGTTGAGAATATAGATTTTAAGTCCCTTAAAGTCACTCTTGCCTGTGTATCCCTTGTAAAGTACTCCTCGTATGAAAAGCAATGATTTTCAGCACTTCATACATGTGCCTCGTTTTATTTTCTTCCTTAAAATTGGGGTTCTGGGGCAAGATTAGATTAGTTTCTATCCAGTAAGAATCTAAGGCTAACGTGTCACAGATTTTGTGTGCCTAGTTGATTAGCATTTTTGTCTCAACTGCCTTAAGTTAATGGGTAGTGGTATTGGATAGTGGTTAAGCTCACATATTTCAGGTTACAGCTGAAGTTACACTCTGAGGCACCTGCTCTGGAAATATTTAAATAATCCCATATACCCTGCTTTGTAAGGATGGCAACTCTATGAAAACTAACCCTTCCCAGGCTTAATAATAGCACCTGAAATAACCTGAAATAATTGTTTGTCAGCTGATGATAAACATCAAAATTCAGAGTTAGAAAATCAGTTTAAGAGTGATGGTGTATAAAATGGAAGAAACTGTCAGCTGTTAGAAACTCAAAGATGGCTTGTGAAATTTGTTTTAGGTCTTCTGTTATCCTTGTCCAAAAAAAAAAAAAAAAAGTATAGATCATTTTTTAAATAACTGATTGGAATCCTATTTGCACAATGAAAGGGGACAGTTTCAGAATAAAGAAGGCTACATTTATAGTTTAAATTTTTGTACACAAGTACAATTCTAATTGGAAAACATTTGGGTCAGTTTCACTAAAACACAGGAGTTCCTGTTTTTGATGAGGAAAAAGCATAATAGGGGCTTATCTTAGAATGTAAAGCTTTTAGAATCACCCTGTAATTCATGGCTTATCCCTGGGAATTCAAAGCTTTATAAATTATAAACCTTTTCCAGGACATGGTACACACTGTCTTATGTCAGATAGGGCTAGGCTAAACCAAGGGCATAAATTAATTTTCACTTTTTCACCCTGAATTCTTCTTCCATCCCTGATACTCAGTATTCTACTATTCTTTTCTGGATTAAAATTTACACCCCTTGCCTAGACCTGAATTCAAAATAACTCGTATTCTTAGATCACATTATCATTTTTCCCCTTCTGTTCCTATTTCCCATAAATAAGCCAATAGATACATGGTTACAGATCTCACATCAGAGCTGATAATAAACAGGTTTTTTTTTTTAATTCACATTAAATGATTAATAGCTGGCAGGCTTGATCCTTTAAAGAATATATGTATTTAATTCAAATGAATTTCTCTCTGATTGGTGGCCTAAACCTGCATCATTAATATCATTTTCATCCGGTCTCTTGGAAGATCTAAACTGAGACTCCGTGGGGGGTGTCCTGCCATCTTGGGCCACAGTTTTCAACAGAAAGGAGGAATGTATTTCTTATCTGTGAGCAAATGAAGGGATAGGGCACTAAGTAAGTAATGTTTGTTTTGGAAGACCCAAAACTTTTTTTTGTCTTTCTGCATCTTTCCTCTAGTTCTTTCTTATTCTTTCTCCCATTACCTTCAATAATCTTAAAGTCTCAATTTCTACATCCACAAAATAGGAATAATTGTAGGAGTTCTGTAAGGACTGTAAACTTGTTGTAAGGGTTAAATCAGAAAATTAATGTAAATTATCCAGACCAATATTCGTAAAATATTAGGTGCATAATAAATATTGGTTCCAGCCACTTCCCTTTGAATTAGTAAACAGTTTAGGAGGCTAATAATTCAAATGTAGGATTTTATGTTTGAATATCATTTTATGCAAAAATATTGTTCAGTGATCATAGCTGTTTCTGTCTTCCTGATCTCTATTTCCATTCTCCTCTTATTTATCTCTGAGTGCACTCAGGCAATAGCAGGTGCTCAAGTAAAAGCATGACTGAATGAAAAGGAAGGGTTCACAGATGAGGAATAATTGAGCCAATGAAGATTACAACAAATCCCACTATATATCAAATAATGGTAGAACAAGGGTCTTTTGCAATCAGTAAACCTTATTTTAAGAAGAAAACACTCCAGTGCAGTTTTATGCCAATACTAAAGTACTTCTATTTCCAGTCTGTTTTCAAATCTAAAAGCCAAATAATATTATCCTAACATTTCCTTGCATAAAACATAAAAATAAGAGGTAGAGTAACTAAGAACACTTACCAAGTCTCTTAATCAAGATGTGTTTCTCCAAATATAATAGCAGAAATTCATTTAAAGTAAGAAAGCACGATTATCAGTGAAAACTGGGACTTGCAAATCCAATTTGCACTTTGGATATTAAATTAATATTTGAAATGTTTTTAACATACCACAGTAAAATGTGTTTTTCATAGGTATTTCTTTATGCTTTTGAAAGGGGAAAAATGGCTAAAGTACTATTTTATTCTCTGTTCAGAACAAAGTCTGTTTTGTCTATGAAAAAGAATAAATGAGAAACGATCTCCAAGAAATCATCTTGACCAGCATTAATGACTAGTTTGGTAGTTAACAGCCTGAGGCATAGCCAGAGGCCATTAAGGCTCTTGTAGGGGGAGAAAGGTTGGGGGATTGTGGTTTACCAGTAATTAACTATAGGTATGAATCAAAACTTCCTAAGAAAATAGATAAAAGTTCTTTGGATGATTCTATCAGTATTTATCTTTTCATTAACCCCTCCCCCACTATTTTAATAGGAAAAGAGGATGTTACCATCATTTCACAAACCAGGTTGGATTGGAAATAATTCATTTAATGAAATGAGGACACTCAGGGGACCAATTAATGGTTTTTCAGGCTTAGACTATACAACTATAAGAACCACTTAAAAAAAAAAAAACTGAACCCTCAGTCTAACACATTAGTTGATTGTTGGTGAATTGAAACTCAATCATGAGATCATAAGGATTTTTTGGAGCTTCCAACCCCTCCCCTTTAGTTTTAATCCTATCTCAATAAAGGTAAATACATAAGGATTATAAATAAACAAATCTGAAGTAATATAGATTGGGAGAACCTCAAGAGGGTCAGGAGATAATGAAGATTATACCTCAATATTGGGATTATGATGTTAGTTCTTTATTTCAATAAAAGTGGATAGAGATCTTTCATATCAGGGACAGGGCTTAGCTGTAAGGACAAAGTAATCTTCTGGGAATTATGCATACAGGCTTGACATCATTTTTATTGGATGGCTGATGAACTGGAAAACTCCAGGATAGCCAGGCTTTAATTTGTAATCTTAATTTTCATATAAATCGGTACATTTCAGGGGGAGGGAGTTGGAGCTGTGGGGGGACTTTGATGCTTGCTAGCCTTGCAGTAATAAGACAGCGCTGAAACACAGACTGCAATACCAACTCATCCAGTATCTGATTCTGTCTTTTCCTCTATCCATCTGTCTTCCATCTTTACATCTATCATTTAAAGAAATTTACAGCCTGCAAATACCAGAGAAGCTAATGTTAGTGCAATCTTCCCTCCACCTCCTCTTGGAATGATCTATAGTAATCTACTTATCATAGACATGCACACTATAACGTACAATAATTTAGTCTTCAGCCAGGAAAATGACTGCAATTGTTTTGCAAGTATAAATTAATAAGGGGTTTTTCCCCTCCTTTTTATCTTTTTTAAAAGCTACAGGACATGAGACTATACTGGTTTCCCTCTATAAAATAATTATCTTGGTGTTTCCCAAATATACTTTCATATCCATAGGATTACATAGGAGCAAAGTTACCAGATGGAACATAGTAGTGATTTATTTGGTCGTACAAGTTGGCCCTTATATTTCCAATATAGAATACAGATGCCCTTTGCATTGTAAAAGAAGTTAAGTGCTAATGAATAGAATATTTTAGAAATATATCAATAAAATAGAATTTTTTTCTCTAGATTGTTCTAGCCTCTTACATCATAAGTAAAATTGAATCTTCATGAAAAATTATTCTGATCAAAGAATTATTTGAGTTGAATCAACCATAGAAAACAATATACAAAGGTGAAATTATTTATTCACAAGAACATATTTTCTCTCTCCCTTTCAAATAATGCTTCTATAACTTTTCAATTTAAAATTTTTCATTTTCCTTTTGTTGTTTTTCCAGCTATTTTAATTCCTGGTCCAAAATTAATATGTCTTCCCACTGACCACTTTCTATATTCCTTCTTTTGCAGAAATGTTGACATAAGTCTTGTGTATGTTTAGGCTAGAATGATACTTGTGGCAGGTATACTCAGGGTATATAGTGTTTTACTTAAAGAAGCTCACGACTTACTCGGGAAATAAATTTACCATCAGAAAACCTTGAGAAGTCTTCCAGGAAGAAGTGATATTGTAGTTGGGACTTAAAGACAAGAAGAGGTCAGCTAACCAAAGTTAGTGATGGAAATAAAAATGGGGTAGAACAATTTCTAAAGGCAGAGCATATGAAAGAGAATTAGGCACATACTGTAAGAATGGATTCGACAAGGGTTTAAAAAATGTATGAGTCTAGTTATGTATAATTTGATAAATGGTGGAACCTCAAAAGAAAAGATATTGATACAATCTTCATTCAAAGGTATTAATCTTTAATATAATATCCATTACCATTACCTGAATAATTCCAATGTTTGGAATCTCATTGCAATAAAGATAGCTGAATTTATTTTCAAAATTCTAATATTTTGGAAATTCCCAAAATTTTCTACATTTATAGAACTAGAAAATATATAGCTATCTATTTTAGTGCTTTAACTACGTGGAATATGATTAGTCTTCTTTTCCTATTATTATCCTTGAAGTGTTTGAAGATACTTATGAAGTACTTCAAAGGTCAGTTGCTTAAAATGTTCCTTATTTATAATAGTTTTCACAACTTTTAACATTTTGATTTCTCTTCTCCAGATAAGCTCCAGATTTGTTCCTTTTAAAGTATGGCATTTGGGACTGAAAGTAATAGTCTATGTTTAGCATGACCTGTAGAGAGCAGGAAGGGAGTATCCAACGACCTTTATCTCATCACTTTATTTCTATTATTGTGCCTAACTTGAGTGAGATTTTTTGGCAGACTTATATTAATAATTTATACAGAACTTTCATTCAACTAAAATGCTAAATCTTTGCCATGTGTGCTCCTGTTTAGCCATGTCTCTGCTGTCCTTGGTCTGGGTTTTTAAAAATCCAGAATATTACTTATACCTCTGTTTAAGTTCATTACTTTAATTTGTCGCTCTCCATATATCAAGTAACAAGAAGTCTTACATATGATACAGTGTAAAATTTGTCAAAATAAGTGAACAGAATATTATTGTTAATACTTTTTGTTAGTAATTAAGCACAAGGGACTAAGGATATGATACCCAGTCAATATAAACAGAGTAAAGTAGCTCTTAAGTTAAATAAGTACAAATGTTTAAATATTCAGATATTTCTCTTTACTCATTAGCCACTAAATTACGTAGATAGTGGGTAGAGCAATTTAGAATTAAAAGTGAGTTCATTCATTGGCATACTCTTTATATATAACAATGACCCAAACAAGTTAGACAGGCTCAAGAGTAAGATGAACATCTTTGTGAACCAAAATAAAGTATAAACTCAAAAGACATGAGTTCCATGAGCCACAGGTCTGGAAGCAGGTAGTTAAGAGACAAGCATCCTGTGGGATGACAGGGAATGAAAAGTTTCCAGGGAAATCAGGAAACTGGAGTTAGTATCTCTTAAAAGCCTGAAAAAAGTGCTGCCAACCTAATTTTTCAGATAACAGATTTATAGGGAGTTGAGTAGTAGGATTGTAGAGAGTTGATTAGGGGGGACCCTGGGCTTTCCTTGTCCCTCAAACACAGCTGTATTGAGGTCAGATTACTTGGAACACCCAGGAAATTCATCTGTGGAGTGGTAGAAGGATCTCCACAGTTGGAGGGAGGCAGATTGGCAGATGCAAGGTGCATGGATGTGAATTGGAGAGAAAAATGGTGGCACCATGCGGGGGGAGAAACCCTTTCCATGGAGAGACAAAAGGGAGAAAAAGAGAGAGGGGTTGAGATAGTGCAGCATCAAGTTTGCACAAGAGGGAAACCTCTCTGGGCCACAAGAGGGGGACCAAGAAGTACTGAGTTTCCAACTTCTTTTTTTGCAAACAGCTTTCGGAGATCAAACTCTGAGATTCTGGAAGTGCGTGACTTTCTCCAGTAACTAGAGCAGAGCTATTGTGCATGCTCCTGGGGAGGAAGCAGCTGGCCCTGGAGTGCATAGCATGGTATAGTGATCTTCAAGGTGCACTGGGAGAGAACAGTCCCCTTCCTGGAATACTTTTGGAAGAGGGTTTATTGCCTCCCCAAGGACAAAAGACCCTGCAGGTGCCAACCAAAGACCTTTCATCTGCAGGGTGAGAGACTCTACTCCAGAGGAAGGGAGTGGAACTGCACCGTACTGGGTCTTTAAGACTATGGGTTTTGAATCCCAGCCATGCATCAAAGAAGAAATGTAAGAGAATTTTGATACAGGGTGAGCTAACTTCCCTTGCTATTCTATGAGGGCTACCTGAACAGTGGGGAGTGAGATCCCCAGTCCTGGGACAAGAAATGGGGGTGGCACCATTTTTCCCTCTAACACCAACAGGATGGGACTTCAGAGAGCAACATAGCAGGCCCCAGTAAGGCATACTTGCTTACACCAAACCCTACCCCTCCATGCCTGTCAACTGTTTATTTACTGGGGCAAGACTGATGCTGAGTCAATGCAATCCACCTCTCCTTTAGACCAGCACAGACACCATCCCACAGGTACCAACAACAGCTCTTTTTTTTTTTTTTTTTTCTTTTTTTTTTTTTTTTTTTGTCTACTTCTTTCTCTTTTTTTTTTAAATTTTTTTTAATGTTTATTTATTTTTGAGACAGAGAGAGACACAGCATGAGCAGGGAAGGGGCAGAGAGAGAGGGAGACACAGAATGTGAAGCAGGCTCCAGGCTCTGAGCTGTCAGTACAGAGCCCGGCGCGGGGCTCGAACTCACGAACTGTGAGATCATGACCTGAGCCGAAGTCGGATGCTTAACCGACTGAGCCACCCAGGCGCCCCTTCTTTTTCTCTTTTGAAATCAGGTTCATAGTTCTTTACTGTGTTTTTTGTTTTGTTTTCTTTTCATTTGCTTCTCGCTCTCTCTTCTGGATTTGGCTTTGTTGCTTTTTTTTTTTCCTTCTTTTTTCTTTTCTTCTTTTTCCCCTTACTTTTTCTATGGAATCAGCCTTATAGTTTTCTGATTCCCTGTTTGCCTGTTTTTTTCTCTGTTGTTCTCTTTCCTTTTCTGTATTTTTTTTTTTTTTGGATAAGCTTTTTCCTCCTCCCCCCCTTTCCTTTTTTTTCCCCTAGGGTTACTTCAACAAACAAATCAAAGCATACCTGGTTAAAGGCCAAAACACTCTCCACTGCAAGCAAGGAGGAATTCTGCAGAAGACTGACCAGTAGGAAAGAGCAGCTAAGATGCAACAGCAGAGTGCACACAGCATAACCAGAAACACTTCCTGGAGTGCCAGGCCCTGGACAGTGTATGACCCCAATTTGGTATAACAGTATTTTCAGGTGCAGTACACACATAACAAGCTTTTAAAACATGAAAAAGACAGAAACTTAGCCAAAATGAGATGGAGGAATTCTCCCCAAAAGAAAATTCAAGATGAAATCACAGCCACAGCCAGCGACTTACTCAAAACAGATATAAGGAATATATCTGAACAAGAATTTAGAACAACAGTCATAAGACTACTAGCTGGGCTCCAAAAAAAGCATAGAAGACACAAGAGAAACCCTTGCTACAGAGACCAAGGACCTAAGAACTAGTCAGGATGAATTTTAAAATGCTATAGCTGAGATGCAAAATAAACTAGATACAGTGACAGCAAAGATTGAAGAAGCAGAGGAGAGAATAGGTAAAATAGAAGATAAAATTATGGTAAATAATGAAGCTGACCAAAAGAGGGAAAGGAAATTACTAGGTCATGAGGGGAGACTTTGAGAACGAAGTGATTCCATGACACAAAACAATATCCATATCATAGGAGTCCCAGAAGAAGAATAGTGAGAAAAAGGGGAAGAAGGTTTATTTGAAAAAACTGTAGCTGAGAATTTCCCTAATCTGGAGAAGGAAACAAACATCTAAATCCAAGAGGCAAAGAGAACTCCTTTCAAAAATCAACAAAAACAGGTCAACACCATGATTATCTCATAGTGAAACTTGCAAAATACAAGGATAAAGTGAAAATTCTGAAAGCAGCTGGGAAAAAAAAGGTCCTTAACATATAAGGGTAGTCACATAAGGTTAGCAGCAGACCTGTCCACTGAAACTTGGCAGGCCAGAAAGGAGTGGCAGGAAATATTCAATGTGCTGAATAGGAAAAATATGCAGCCAAGAATTCTTTACCAAGCAAGGCTTTCATTCAGAATAGAAGGAAAGATAAAGACTTTCCCAAACAAACAAAACCTATAGGAGTTTTTGACCAGTTAACCAACGCTGCAAGAAATTTTAAGGGGGATGCTCTGGAGAAAAAAAAAAAAAAAAAGAAAAGAAAAAAGAGAAAAAAAAGTATACCAAAGCAGCAAAGACTACAAAGGACAAGAGAACATCACCAGAAACACCAAATCTACAGATAACACAATGGCACTAAATTCATATCTGTCAATAATCACTCAATTTAAATGGACTAAATGCTCCAATCAAAAGACATATGATATTAGAATGGATAAAAAAACCAGACCCATCTATATGCTGCCTAGGAGAGACTCATTTTAGACATAAGGACACCTGCAGATTGAAAGTGAGGGGATGAATAAATCATCTATCATGCTAATGGAGGTCAAAAGAAAGCTGGAGTAGCCATACTTATATCAGACAAATTAGATTTTAAAACAAAGAGTGTAACAAGAGATGTAGAAGGGCATTATAACATAACTAAGGGATCTAAGCAGATCAAATAATTATAAATATTTATGCCCCCAACTTTAAAGAACCCAAATATAAATCAGTTAATCACAAATATAAAGAAACTCATTGATAATAATACCATAATATTAGGGGACTTTAACACCCACTTACAGCAATGGACCCATGATCTAAGCAGAAAATCAATAAGGAAACAATGGTTTTGAATGAACACACGGGGCTGGATGGACTTAACAGATATATTCAGAACATTTCATCCTAAAGTTGCAGAATATACATTCTTCTTGAGTGCACATAGAAAATTCTCCAGAATAGATCACATACTGGGTCACAAATCAACATTCAACAGGCACAAAAAGCTCAAGATCATACCATGCATGTTTTCAGATCACAAAGCTATGAAACTTGCAATCTACCTCAAAAAATAAATTTGGAAAGCCGTCAAATACACAGAGGTTAAAGAATATCCTAAAGAATGAATGGGTTAATCAGGAAATTAAAGAGGAAATTAAAAAGTACATGGAAGCAAATGAAAATGAAAACACAACAGTCCAAACCATTTGGAAAGCAACAAAAGCATTTCTAAGAGGAAAAAGTACATTGCAATTCAGGTATATCTCAAGAAGCAAGAAAGGTCCCAAATACACAACCTAACCTTACACCTGAAGGAGCTAGAAAAGGAGCAGCAAACTAAGTCCAAAGCCAGAAGAAGGGAAATAATAAAGATTAGAGAAGAATGAAATGATATAGAAAGCAACCATCACCACCACCACTACCACGGCCGCCACCACCACCACCAACAAAACAGTAGAACAGATCAACTGGTTTTTTGGAAGAATAAATTGATAACCCCCTCACCAGATTTCTCAAAAAGAAAAGAGAAAGGACTCAAATAGATAACAATCATGAATGAAGGAGGAGAGATCACAACCAACACCACAGAAATACAAACAATTGTAAGAGAATACTATGAAAAATTATATGCAAACAAACTGGAAATTCTGGAAAAAATGGACAAATTCCTAGACATTCACATAATACTAAAACTCAAATAGGAAGAAATAGAAAATTTGAAAAGGCCCATAACCAGCAAAGAAATTGAATCAGTTATCAAAAATTTTCTAACAATACGAGTCCTGGGTCAGATGGCTTTCCAGGGGAATTCTCCCAGACATTTAAAGCAGACTTAATACTGATTATTCTCAAACTATTCCAAAAACTAGTAATGGAAGGAAAACTTTCAAACTCATTCTATGAAGCCAGCATTACCTTGATTCCCAAACCAGATAGAGATCCCACAAAAAAGGAGAATCAAAGGCCAATATCCCTGATGAACCTGGATGCAAAACTTCTCAACAAGATACTAGCAAATCGAATTCAACAGTGTGTTAAAAGAATTATTCACCATGATCAAGTGGGATTCACTCCTGGGCTGCCAGGCTGGTTCAATATTCACAAATCAATCAATGTGATACATCACATTACTAGAAGAAAGGATAAGAACCATATGATCCTGTCGATAGATGCAGAAAAAGCATTTGACAAAATACAGCATCCTTTCTTAATAAAAACCCTCCAGAAAGTCAGGATAGAAGAAACATACCTTAACATCATAAAAGGCGTATATGAAAAGCCCACAGCTAATATCATCCTCAATGGGGAGAAACAGAGCTTTCCCCCTGAGATCAGGAACATGACAGGGAAGTCCACTCTCACCACTGTTGTTTAACATAGTGTTGGAAGTCTTAGTCTCAGCAATCAGACAACAAAATGAAATAAAAGGCATTTAAATTGGCAAAGAAGAAGTCAAACTTTCACTTGTCGCAGACGACATGATACTCTACGTGGAAAACCTGAAAGACTCCACCAAAACACTGCTAGAACTGATATATGAATTCAGCAAAATCGCAAGGTACAAAATCAATGTACAGAAATCAGTTGCATTTCTATACACCAATAATGAAGCAACTGAAAGTGAGATCAAGGAATGGATCCCATTTACAATTACACCAAGAACCATAGAATACCTAGGAATAAACCTAACAAAAGAGGTAAAAGATCTGTACACTTAAAACTGTAGAAAACTTATGAAAGAAATTGAAGAAGACACAAAGAAATGGGAAAATATTCCATGCTTATGGATTGAAAGAACAAATATTGTTAAAATGTCAATACTACCCAAAGCAATCTACATATTCAATGCAATCCCAATCAAAATAGCACCAGCATTCTTCTCAGAGCTAGAACAAACAATACTAAAATTTGTATGGAACCACAAAAGACCCTGAATAGCCAAAGTAATGTTGAAAAAGAAAACCAAACCTGGAGGCATCACAATGCCAAACTTTAGCCTGTACTACAAAGCCATAATCATCAAGACAGTACGGTATTGGCACAAAACAGACACATAGACCAATGGAACAGAATGCAAACTCAGAATTGGACCCACAAATGTATGACCAACTAATCTTTCACAAAGCAGGAAAGAATATCCAATGGAAAAAAGACAGTCTCTTTAGCAAATGGCGCTAGGAGAACTGGACAGCAGCATGCAGAAGAATGAAACTGTACCACTTTCTTATACCATACATAAAAATAAACTCAAAATGGATGAAAAACCTAAATGTGAGACAGGAAACCATCAAAATTTTAGAGGAGAAAACAGGCAACAACCTCTTTGACCTTGGCTGCAGTAACTTCTTACTAGACATGTCTCCAGAGGCAAGGGAAATAAAAGCAAACATGAACTACTGGGACCTCATCAAGGTAAAACTCTTCTGCCCAGCAAAGGAAACAGTCAACAAAACTAAAGGGCAACTGATGGAATGGGAGAAGATATTTTTCAAATGACATACTGGATAAAGGTTTAGTATCCAAAATCTATAAAGAACTCATCAAACCCAACATCCAAAAAATAAATAATCTAGTGAAAAAATGGAAGAGAACATGATAGACACTTTGCCAAAGAAGATATCCAGATAGCTAACAGACACATGAAAAGATGTTCAACATCACTCACATCAGAAAATACAAAGCAAAACTATAGTGAGATACCATCTCACACCTGTCAGAATGGCTAAAATGAACAACTCAGGAAACAACAGATGTTGGTGAGGATGTGGAGAAAAGGGAACCCTCTTGCACTGCTGGTGAGAATGCAAACTGGTCCAGCCACTCTGGAAAACAGTATGAAGTTTCCTCAAAAAATTAAATATAGGACTTCCCTATGACCCAGCAATTTCACTAGTAGGTATTTATCCAAAGGATGCAAAAATGCTAATTTGAATGGGCACATGCACCCCAATGTTTATAGCAGCACTATCAACAATAGCCAAATTATGGAAAAAGCCCAAATGTCCATCGACTGAAGAATGGATAAGAAATATGTGGTACGTATATATAGAGAGGCGCATACACATACAATGGAATATTACTCGGCAATGAAGAAGAATGAAATCTTACCATTTGCAACGTCGATGGATTTAGAGTATATTATGCTAAGTGAAATAAGTCAGAGAAAGACAAATATCATATGATTTCACTCATATGTTAAATTTAAGAAAGACAACAGATGAACATAGGGGTAGGGAAGGAAAAATAAGATAAAAACAGAGAGGGATTAAAATCATAAAAGACTCTTAAATACAGAGAACGACCTGAGGGTTGCTGGAAGGGATATGTGTGAGGGGATGAGGAAAATGGGTGATGGGCATTAAAGTGGGAAGTTGTTGGGAAGAGCATTGGGTGTTTATGTAAGTGATGAATCCCTGGATTCTACTCCTGAAACAATTCTGCACTGTATGTTAACTAACTTAAATTTAAATAAATGAAATAAAAAAATACAAATATGTAAAGTAGCACAATAAATATAATTGGATTATCATATTTAATTCACACACATAAAATATGTTCGTCATATATTACTTACTGGAAATATATTTAACCATGTGTCATAAAGCCTATTTCTCTAGTAACCATAATACTTACTCAATGGGTTCATGTGCATTGTGTCCATATTGTTAAAGATGGAAGCTATGTATGGGCTCAACATTAATTTTCCCTCACCAAGGCTGATCTAACTACCACCATTGCTGAGTGCCCAACATGGTTGCAAGTTCATCATATTGGATCCTTTCTGTCATGGTGGTATAGCAATTTGCCTTTATAGAAAAATAAACTTATTCTCATAAGGATTTCCCTCTCACTCTACAGCACTTCTGCCAATACCATTATTTGTGAACTTAAAGGACACCTTTTTCATTGCCATGTAATGCTACACAAGCAAGGAACCCTGAACAAGAAACACATTTTATAGCAAAAGAGATATAGCAATGGTCTCATGCCCATGGAATAATTGCTCTTACCTTACGTCCCGTCTTCTAGAAATGTCTGGTATAAGACAACTGAACTGAAAGTTCAGTGGCATTCAATGTTGAGAGTTTGGGAAACTTTCTATAAGAAACAGCTTGTATCTTAAACCAGGTGCCAATGTATAGTGTTATGTCTCCAGTAGTCAGAATATATTGGTTTGAGAGATACAGAGTGGAAGTGGTAGTGGTCCTTCTCATACTATACCTAATAACCTACTTAATTTTTGCTTCCCAACCTTATAGTATTGCCTCAATGGGTTTAGTGGTCCTAGTATTCTAGACAGGGATACTTGTATCAGGTCTATTAAATTGAACCTGTGACCATCCCTGGCCATTTTTGGTTCCTCATGCCTCTGAACCAGAAAACCATTTTGACCACGATAATTGATGCCATTTTCCAGAAGGAAAACTGTGTTTTTGCCATACACTTGGGCAAAGAAGACTATATCTAGAATACAGGAGTTTCACTGAATCACGTCTTAGTACTCTCTTGATAAAAGTACTGGCCCTTGGGCCGCCTGGGTGGCTCAGTTGGTTGGGTGTCCACTTCAGCTCAGGTCATGATCTCACGGTTTGTGGGTTCAAGCCCCGCATTGGGCTCTTTGCTGACAGCTCAGAGCTTGGAACCTACTTCGGATTCTGTGTCTCATTCTCTCTGCCCCTCCCCCACTTGTTCTCTGTCTCTGTCTCTCAAAAATATATAAGTGTAAAAAAAAAAATTGGGGGGGGGTGGTGATCTTATCAAGTAAAAGCACTGATCCAGCTAAGGGTCAGCAGAGGGAAAGGAGAACATAGACGAAGTGTTTGTCTTAGTGTGGCTAAGCTACCCTGCTCTATTTTATGGAAGGCTGACCTCTATGAATTCCCTTAACTAGATTCCCTTGTCCTTTCTAGTTTCTAGTTAGGATGGGTCAGTGGAACCAAGTAGAAAGAGAAAAATAGAACCAGATACCTACTCCTCAGCACCCCTTCCTCAGCCATGATTTTTAAGTTTGATTGATTTCCTCTATCTATGGCCACAACTCTTGTCCAGCAGACACTCTCCCATGAGTGCTTCTTTCTTCCTAATCTGGTAACAGTTCTCTTCGCTTTCCCCTTCAGACTGAGGGATGGTAATTAGTGTGTTCCTGATGTTTGCTACATCATTCCTTATTGATCTCTTTTGTTCTTCTCAGGCCTTTATAAACAGACCATCATTAAACTCTCTTCAGTCACCCTTTGTGGGTGTGCCATCTGTTTCCCAAAGGTACCAAAATCAATCCACCTTTATATCTCTAGGTATCCTTATATCGCTGTTACTTTACTTATCCGTTTTAAATAATATCTCTATCCATTTATGAAAAAAAGAGGTCAGCATATTTATTCCACCTCTTACTGCTTTGTCTCTCATCTCAACTTTTGTTGGATATATAATTTCTATTTGTCCAGGTGTTTAACATTTACATTCTAATTTTTACGATAATTCTCATACTTGTGATCTTAGTTCCAGGGACAGCGGATTCAATTCTCACAGTCCATCCTTTTGATTGTTTCTCCATTCATTAAAGGAAGGCTGAAATTAAAAAAACCAAAACTTGAAAAACTACATTCTGAGTTCCTATATATTCAAAAGGGTCGCCTTTATCTTGTATTGCAGTTTGTCTAGGTATAAAGATTCTTGAATCATTCTTTTTTCAAGGATTTAATTGGCATTGATCTGCAGTTAGTTTTGCGTATTGACAGAGAAAAGACAGGCTATCCTGCATTTTTTCCCCTCCTTAAGTGTCTTAATCTTTCTTTCTGGATGCAGAATATATTTAAATATATATTGAAACTATGAAATTTTACCAGGAGGAGTTTTTGTGTTGATCATTCTGTGTTATTTTTTTTCCCTTAGATATGCCAAACGCATCCCATCTGTAGATTCAAGTCTTTTATTTTTGGTAGGTTATATTGAATTATATCTTTAAATATTTTTTTGGTTATATTATTTTGGTTCTCTTTGTCCATGACACTGATTTACTTATCTTCTATATCTACTATTTTTTCTCTTGCCTTTTCAAACTATTTTAATTTCATTTTACATCTTTTCTAATCTCTACCCTTAACTGTGCCTCTGTTCAGAAGAAGCTATTTTCCTTTGTGCTGCTTCCAATCTGGCTCATTTCTATAGTATTTAATTTTTTTCCCTTCTACTGTATTGCTTAGCTTTGCCAGTTTCATATCTTATCAGTTATGATTTTTGTAGAAAAGAGATGGCACGGAAAAATTGAAAAAAAGTAACAAAGAGATTTTTACAAAGGTGAAGGCAGAATGTAGGGAACTCACAAGAGTTAGTGCAGTACCCACTTGGGCCATTGTAATGGACTATAGGTCTGAAGGGGCAAGGAGAGGGAGTGGTAACTGGAACCCAAAGTGAATGCCATCTTACAGGAGCTCTTTACTTCAAGTCAAGGGACGCAGCCAGCATGACCCCATGGGGAGAGTTAAGGGAACAATACCTTTACCTGATTTCTCCTTTCCTTCCACTATCCTGCTAGCAGTCTCAGTTGGCCAAGTCCAGCTACAAGTAGAAAACGGAACTTCTGAAGAAGTTCCCAGGTCAGCTTCCTAGGGCACAGAGGAGGGTGGAGAAGGGATACACCTGGAAGGGCATTCTTCCTGAGCTCTTGCATCTCTACTGTGTCCTTTTCTTTTTCAGTTACTATTGTCTAATTAAGGTTCTTAGGTTTTTGTTTTTTGGTGTGTGTGTGTGTGTGTGTGTGTGTGTGTGTGTGTGTGTGTGTCTGTACTAATTTTTGATGACAGATGTGGTTATAATTTTACCCCCTTATGGTATATTTTTCTTGATGAATGTTCTTCACCTGTTGTTTTTCTTGTTTCTTTACTTATTTTTTTCCCTTTGTAAGAGCTTTGTTTAGAGCCGATGATGCTTCCTGTTATCATTATCATTCACCTTACAAATGAGCACCCTTCCCATTAGCCCTTTAAGGAAGGTTTTGGTGGAAGAGTGGATAAAGCTGTGTTGCAGACTCCCAGCAATTCTGCTTATGACAGAGTTGCTTGTGTAAGTGAGATATTTTAACTTTTACATCTTCCCTGCTAACAAAATGCAGCACTGTTAGCAATATACAGTGTCTCCCTTCTCTTTGCTCCAACCAGAGTTACTTTCTGCAATCATGGATTGTTCATGTGATTCTTCAATCAATCCCGACTTCCAAGCATCCAGAGATATTCCCTATTCCCGTTGTTGCAAATTAAATATCTATTATTTCATGTTTCTGTGGAACATACTTATTTGAGAGATTCGTGTTGAGTTTTTGTTGAGCTCTGTCACTATCCAATTCCTCTCTTCACATGTTCATCTGCCCCCGTGGGCTTTGCACTGCTTTTGGCAATTATTTTTTTTTTCCTATTTTGTTGTTATTGTATTGAGATTTCTTGTATCTCTGAGTTCTCTTGAAAATCAAATTTGTGTTAATTTTTCCTCATTCTTTTTTGGCTTTTGGATGATTTCTTATAAAAGAAGGGGACAATTCATAGACCTCAGTCCATCACATTCAAAGCAGAAAATCACATGTAGCCTTTTGATCTTCTAACAACTAATTCTATCTCCTAACAACTTATAAAGAACACATAAGGCTCATATTCTGCCATGTGAAAGAAAAAAATCCCTGGCCAAAGCTAAAACTGCATAACTCACTAAACATAAGAACATTTTCCAAATGTTGGGTATGTCTAAATGACTCTGGTTTAAGATTTTCCCCATGGTTTAGAGGTGTTTTCATTTTCCAAAGACAAATCATCTGTTCCCAAGCCTGTTTTTCTTTGTTTGTGTTCAGAAGTCTTCCTAGATGCACAGTCCTCTGAAATGTCAAAATACTACCTTCAGAGTAGAAAATAGATTCTTCCAGTCATATCTTATCCTCTTATCCTCCAAAGCTCCCAATTTGCCAGTGAAGTAACACGAAAGTTGAAGGAGATAAATTCTGTGATCATAATCCCAATTGGTTGGCACACTCATCTCTTAAACAGTTCTGTCAACTTGGATTTATCTTCATGGAAAGCATATAAAGCATCGTTTACATAAATAACATGGAGCTTTGAGTTGGACAAATATCAGGGATGAGTAACTGCCCTAGAGTAGACCTATTAAATCAATCACTGGAGCTCAGACAATCAGAAAAGCATTGACTATAGCCATACAAAACCTGATCACAACATAATCTTCCTCTGCTTCTTGATGAGGTAACAAAATATGCCGTGTTCATTGAACAGCTGCTTTCATAAGGAGAGCAATAATGAAAAAAATCGCCCAGAACCTTCAGTACTTGCACATGGAAACAAGATTTCCAGTGAGAAAATTAAAATGCCAACAAGATTTATGCTTACCTATGTAGATGTCCTGCAGTCTTACACACATTCCATTACTTTTAAAGTGCAAAAAGGAGAAACAATGTCATTTTTTAAAGTACTGTTATTGAAAACTGAAAATAATAGGCATGGTTTCTGTTATAGGCTGAATTATATCCCCCCTCCAAAATTCATATGTTGATGTACTAACTTGTAGCACCTTAGAATGTGACAATATTTAGACAAACAGTCTTTAAGGAGGTTAATTAAGCTAAAATGAGAGTTGGCCCTAACCAATATGACTGTGCCCTAATTCTTATAAGAAGAAAAGATTAGGACATGGATACACACAGAGGGAAGACAATGTGAAGACGCAGAGAGAAGATGGCCACACACAAGCCAATAGGAGACATTAGAAGAAACTAGCACTGCCAATACCTTGACCTCCTGTAGCCTCCAGAATGGTGAGAAAATAAATTTGTGTTGTGTAACCTACCCAGTCTGTGGTACTTTGTTATGGCGGTTCTAGCAAGCCACTAGAGTTCTCCTTCTCTTTTAAAGGCAAATAAGGAAATGAAGATCGAAAAGGTCAAAGGTAAGTCATTTCTACTTTGCTCAGACAAAATTCCGACACTTGGTGTAAACATCCAGGTTTTCAATGATTACTCATGGAAATCAGCATTCCCTTAATTGTTTAAACTTTGGTTTGTGAATATTCTATCACTTCATCTCTGTTAACAGTGAAATGTCACAGAATTAGTTGGAAAGGGGATTGCCAGAGCTGCATAAAGAACGCATGAAAGCAAGATCCCCATAGAAACATGTTTTTACAAGTGACTTAACTCTGAAGTAAACATATAAGTAGTCTGCTAATTGATTTCCAAGTGGGTGTAAAGAAGAAATATTTGTAAATGACCAGGGGAAAATGATGGAAAATAGCTGTTCGAGGATTATAGAGTTAGACTATTTCAGATTATTTTAATAGTACCTACAAAATAAGGAAAAGAAGCTGAGTTTGAGGTGTCCTATTAAAGATGACATTTATTTTTTCTTTCCCAAACATTCTGTCTCTTTAAGGGTCCTTATAATGAATAAGTAAATGATAGGATCACATCTCCTTGCTTACATGTTTGTATTAAAAGCTTCCCCATTTTGCTGCTTCCTATCAGTGAAAGTAGGGTGTGAAATAAAGCCTTTGGGGACCACAACATCACTCGCATGAAACAAACATATTGGCATCTACTCAGATGCACACCTTAGGGAAAAGGCTCTGTTCACTTTATCCATGCTGGTTCTTCTGGAGCACATGAATGATTTTCAAATTATTTTAGGTACAAACTCTACTAAATCTAAATCTCAGAACACTCAAAATGAACTAATGATCATGTGACTGGAGCAGTGGTAATTTTTTACTTTGGGAAATACATGTAATACAAACAGAACTTCTAAAGAGCAGTTTGATAATATTGGCCTTGTTTTCCAAAAATTCTTATCAAATCTTTAAGATCCAGGTAAAGCATTTTCCCAGTTATTAAGCATCACTTCATTTTACCATTTCACTTCATGCATGTTGGGGGAGGGGGTTTCTATTTGAAGATAAAGTCCACAGCTGGTAACATTGGTGTCAGATGTGATCCAGAAAAGACATGGGTCAATCCCAGTACTTTTCTCTACATGAAGAACCAAAGAATATCAGAAAGAAAGAATTCAGCCCACAAGGAGAGGCTACTGCTGCTGTGACAGAGAGATGAGGTGCCACCAACAATGCGGTGGCAGTTTCTTAGTGTAGCATGTGGGAGATGAAAGCTAGTAGAGGGAGAAAGAAAAGTAGGCTCTTTATTCCTGCTTCTACACTATGTCTGTTTCTTGCCACGCGAGGCCTGGGCTCTCAATATTACACCATTCTATTGACAGAGTGCTTTTGATTTGCACTCACAAAGGTATAGCACACTCATTATACTACAGTGAGGGGCCCAGAATGGGTTCTCAACATCATTTGATTTACCTGAAGCCAGCTTTCCTCTGTCCCTAGGTTTGGGTGTTGCATTGAGTTCAAGTCTCTCACACGCAAACCTTCTATGGAGTATGACCATATAAGAATTCCAAACTAGGATATTTTTAAGAATGAAATAGGGTACTACAAGTATTTAAAATTATATAATTTCTTCAAAATATGTATTTTGACTTATAATTTGGTTTTATTATATTGGTTATCCAAATGAAGTATTTCTATTCAACAGCTCATTTAAAAAAAAAACTTGCGGGGCGCCTGGGTGGCGCAGTCGGTTGGGCGTCCGACTTCAGCCAGGTCACGATCTCGCGGTCCGTGAGTTCGAGCCCCGCGTCAGGCTCTGGGCTGATGGCTCAGAGCCTGGAGCCTGTTTCCGATTCTGTGTCTCCCTCTCTCTCTGCCCCTCCCCCGTTCATGCTCTGTCTTTCTCTGTCCCAAAAATAAATAAACGTTGAAAAAAATTAAAAAAAAAAAAAACTTGCTAAAAATACAAAAATAACATATCTGCATTCATTTAGCAAAAATAAAAATGTCTTTATATGAATTATGTGAACATTCAAAAATAAACAAGATATCCTGACATTTGTGACAACACGATGGGCTTTGAGGGCATTATGCTAAGTGAAGCAAATCAGACAAAGAAAGACAAGTGCTGTATGATTTCATTTATATGTGGAATCTAAAAAATCTGAACTTATAGAAACAGAGAACATATTGGTGGTTGCTAGAAATAGATGTTGGGGGAAATGGGTGAAGGTGATCAAACACACACACACAC
Organism: Herpailurus yagouaroundi; assembly: GCF_014898765.1. NCBI lineage: Eukaryota > Metazoa > Chordata > Mammalia > Carnivora > Felidae > Herpailurus > Herpailurus yagouaroundi. Next base: position 103,492,677 of record NW_024412376.1, read on the forward strand.
ACACACAAACAAGACAATTATTATTCTTGGTTCATGTACACATTCTTGGCTGTATCTGTCTCTAACCCTATGTCATTTGAATAATTTTCCTGAAGAATATATTTTTAATATTGTATTATTTTATTATTTGTATTGTATTTTAAGTAAGGTTGCCTGCTATTTTCTTTAAAATTATCTTTTTTTAATTAATAAGATTAAAATTGACTCTCTTCTGTAGACTATGATATTTTTAGTTGAGAAATACTATCTATAGGTACTGAGGCTATTGATAAGAACAGAGAAACCCTGCTAAATAGAAGATATTCTCAATTCTAATTGTAATAAAATACGTAAATATTTCGGTCCAAGTATTTTATCAGTTAAAAGATAGAAGTGACGCTAGAACAGAAAAAGATAAATGGCAGTTGAAGAAATCTAAAAAAAAAGATTCCATGGAGAAGAAAATTATGACCAAATACATCAACGGGAGTTTTAAAAAAATTAATAGAACAATCATATCTTAAAAACAAAAGTATAATTATGGTAGATATAGAGCTTGGGGAAGACCTGGATTTCTTTCTTAGTATGAGCTATCTAGGTTCATTACAGAAACATTCTAATCATTTTGACCCTTAAAGTGAAAAGGTCTAGGTTATTTTACTCTTACTCCTAGAAGGCTACTACTTGGTCTTCCAACTTATTCCTAGAAACTTTTACACCCACCAGGGAGTATGAAAAAGATGCACCATCCAAGCCAAAATAATATTAGTTATATTCTCCCCCAAACAATTGCGGAAACATTATTGACTAATTTTAAAAGGCTATCAAAGTGGTTTTTCACAGACCCAAAGTCTGTCTGCTACAAGAAACTGTCCTAGAGGTGCCTGGATGGCTCAGTTGGTTAAGCTCCCGACTTCAGCTCATGTCATGATCTCACAGTCTGTGAGTTTGAGCCCAGGGTAGGGCTCTGTGCTGATAGCTCAGAGCCTGGAGCCTGCTTCAGATTCTGTGTCTCCCTCTCTCTCTGCCCCTCCCCCACTTATACTCTGTCTCTGTCTTTTAAAAATGAATAAATGTTTAAAAAATTTTAATAAGAAAAAGAAAGAAACCCTTCCTAAATTCACTGATAGAAATAGAACAGCTAGTTACTTTTAAATGGCAATTTAAATTTCCCTCATTTTCCCTCCTTAAATTAAGTCCTACCTCACCCAGCAGCTCCCCCCACTGTTATCTTTAGCACCATCACTGTGATTAATAACAGTTCAAGAAGAAATGATCAAATTTGCATCTGAAAATAAAGTTTGAGAAAAGGAGTGACTACAATGTTTTTTTCAAAGATCTATGTCAGTGGTAAAAACTAACCTGTAAATTTACTTCTCTTGTTGTTTCTTTCCAAACTAGGAATGACTTCGCATGCTTTTAAAAAATATTTATGTTGGGAGGGACATGTGAAAAATAAAATTTTTGAGGAGACATAAAAAGAGAAGAATATGTTCACATGAAGTCAAAATGGCAAATACATTACTTTGGGTATATATGAAGTACCTATAACAAAAAGACTCTAAAATTCAATGGCCCAAACAAAATAGAATTTTATTTCTTACTTAGTTAAAGGTCTAGGGGTGAGCGCCTCCAGGCTGGTGGTGAAGCTCTTTCCCTACAGATCTCTTGTTACTTATGCTTCCAACACCCAGAATGTTGTCTGCATTGGATAAGGCTGGATCTACAAATTCCACCTTGTAAGCATGGAGAAAGAGATGAAGCGCAGGCAGGCAATTTCTTCTTTAAATCATGTTATTTGAAAGTTGCACTTAACACTTTCGTTATGAGATAGTTAATGCCACAAATATGGCATATGGCACATATATATGTATGTACATATGTATGTATACATATACACATATGTATATATACATCTGTGTATGTATGTATATACATGTGTATATGTATATATGTATATCCACATGTGTGTATGTATATATGTATATACATATATACACATGCACAATACAATTAATACACTAAATATGCAATAAAGATGTAGACATTATATATATATTTATTTATTTATATATTTATATAATCTGACAGTGCAATGACACAACTAAAATGAGACTATTGCAAAAACATTTGAGTGTTTTTATAGAAAATACACTTAAACTCTGTCAGATTAACATTAGTCAGCTACCACTTATCCCTTCTTATTTTGGCCCACCACCATTTTGACTGTTTTATAGATTTTTAGCATTGCAACCCAAATTGAACAGGAATAAGTCACTCATATTTTCTTTGAGTAACCATTTGTTGCATAGGAGTACTAACTCCTAATTCAGAGGAAAAAACATCCGTACCTCTGGGGAGACTGATATAAAGAGTGGATGGATAGATGGAAAGACAGCTATTTCAGTATCCCTTCAGGGGCCAAATTCCAATGTTTACCTGGAATTCCTTTTATGTGATATCTTGCCTTACACAATTACAGATGAAGTAGCATGAAAAGAAAATTGGGACTAGTATAAAATACTTATACTAAATGAATTAGAAGATACTACATTGAACAAAAAAGAAATCATAGATAATTAAGCATGACGCTTGAATCCTTTATGAAAAATATATATAAAGTCATTACTAGCAGACATCTGCACTACAATTTTAAGACATTCTACTCTGCAGTATCAATCTGTATTAAAGTGCACATTTCAAAGCAAAATTTCTCTGATGCCCTTGTAGCCCACATAACACATTCAGACTCTCAACATATTCCATATGTTGTTTTGTAAAATTACATATGTAGTTCTACTAATACAAGGCCAAATAAACCAACTCAATGGATTGAGAGGAAATTAATTCAGCCAATCTTTAATTTTTCTCTAGTTCTGCTACAGAAGCATCTTAGCATCTGCCATTTTCAAAAAAAAAAAAAAAATAGAGATTCCTTAAGACTGCCTCTCATTTGAGACAAAATGAGCTTACATGAATTGTAAGCTTCCTTTAGAATAACAGTAAGTTGTGGAATGAAGATTAGCTACTACTGAAAAGGGTATCTTGCCCTAAAAAGTTAGAATCATGTTCAAATATTCATTGTGGGTTATTATAGAATCAACAGCTTTTTATTCCTTAGCTAGCTAGAGCCCTTGCTCCTGCTAGGCCCCAGATTGGAGTTCTTCTGCTTTTCCACTGGTGCCCAGCCTTTATCACCAGTCTGTGCAGAAATATTTTTAACTTAATTCATTGTCCTTTTATACACTTCGAGCAGAGGATCTAGAACTGGGCTCTAGAACCAAGAACTGAGCCACGGTGACATTGCTTTTTATGGTTAACCTGCATTACAATTTCCCTGCGTTCTGGTAAACAGGAATTGACATATTTAGCAATACTAAGCAATCAATAAATTTGCAATAAATAAATGCAATAAATAAATGTGCAAGCTGATGCAGGCGCAATGGAGAATACAAAGTAAAATAGCACCAGCCCTTAAGGGAGTTATAAATTAATTGAAATAAGGAAGGGAGCAAAATATTTAGTTTTAAAATGGGGCATATGATATTTTAAGAATTCAGACACAGGAAATATTACTGTGCACAAGACCATTCAAGGAAGTCTTCATAGTGGAAATGCAATGGAGATGGGCAGATTCTAATAAGGCAGAGAAGAAAGTGGAAAGAAATTATTTTTAAAAAGAGTTGGGAGGAGGGCATTCTAATCAAATTCTTTACGCATCTTCCTTAAAACTCATCCACATTAATAATAATGTCTGTTAACATTTACTGAATGCTTACTCTGTGCCAGGGATTCTACAAGGATTATTTCATTTGAATTCAAAACACATTTTTAATCTGGATGCCAAGATAATTCTATTGATGAGGATACTGATACATAGATCAGTTTATTAATTCATTTAAGTGGCAAAGCTAATAAATGATAGAGACAGAGTGCAAACCTTGTCTGACTCTGGAATTCACATGCTTAACCACTGTAATATAACAGCACTTTTGCAATGTTATTGGACTTCGCCCCTTCCATCTCACTTCTACTGCCAGTGATTACCTTTTAGGCCCTTATCATACCCGCATGAACTGCTATTACTGTTTACTTACTTATTCCCTAATTTTAATATCTGTCTTTCCATTTAATTCTTCACAATGTCCACCCTGTGTTCTGATCATTCACCCCTGTTCAAAATCTTTTAGGGACTCCCACTGCTTTAAACACACACACACACACACACACACACACACACACACACACAAACACACAATTAAACAAACTCTCTAATGTTTGTATAACTCCAATTTACCTTTCTACACTTTGCCCTTTCCACTGCTAATTCTGCTTCATATCAGATTCTCTTATGTACTAGTGTGTCCTTATTGCTAGATTTGCAATTCTTTAAGGACAGAAGCAATGACTTTTCTTCCTTTCTTCTTTAGTTTCTTGTAAAATTCCAAGTATACAGTAGACACTGAACAAATGTTTATTTGAGTTTTGCTGAGTCGGCATGTTGTGAGCACAGCGAGCCGCTTGTGTTGACTGCAGCAGGTGGGATGTGGAGGGAACAAATGACAGAAGTGGCAAGGCAGATAGGCCAGATTGTGGGGGCACCTTGAACACCAGTGTGAGAACTCTGGATATTAACCTGAAATGCTCTTTGTGCTGAAACATGTTTGGAGGTATATAGCAAGGTATAAAAACAAACTTCACTGTATTGCTTTGCTCCCCCTGCACCAATTCTTTCTTTCCTCATACAAACATGGACAGCATTGCACCACACCTGAGGAAAATCATCTGCCTGCATCTTTCAGGAGAAGCAGTTCTCAATGTCATTCCATGTCATTATCACAACTTCCCAAATTGTTCTGCTCTTTCAGTGTCTGAAAGCGCTTGCTCCTATGAGCATCAATGCCTCATTTAAGAAGGTACAACAGATTGCCATTAGTAGCATAACTGGACATGTTAAAGCACGACATCTCCATCACCTGAAAGTGCATTGGGAAACCAAGCTGAACCAAGCCACGGTTCATTGGCAGTGGTAGCCGGTTCTGGAGCATTGACTTCAGACTTATTAGCACCTGTCACTTGCAGTCTCCAATGCTAATAAAATTATACCTTGGATATCACAGAGTCACATCAAGAGGTTAGAGTTACTGTCTCTTGAGGAAGCAGGATGCCCTAGTATTTGCCATCTGACAACAGGATCTCTCCTGGCTAGTGTCCTGGCTCAGGTCACAATTCTAATATTGATGGAACTGCTTCTGTTGAGATTCTTTACCCATAAAATAGGAAAAAATACCTATCGAAGATATCTGACAGCTTTTGTTTTGTTTTTGTTTTGGGGGGAGGGAGTGTCAACTGATATAACAGATATCAAAAAAAATTAAGTATAGGGGCGCCTGGGTGGCGCAGTTGGTTGAGCGTCCGACTTCAGCCAGGTCACGATCTCGCGGTCCGGGAGTTCGAGCCCCACGTCGGGCTCTGGGCTGATGGCTCAGAGCCTGGAGCATGTTTCCGATTCTGTGTCTCCCTCTCTCTCTGCCCCTCCCCCGTTCACGCTCTGTCTCTCTCTGTCCCAAAAATAAATAAACGTTGAAAAAAAAATTAAAAAAAAAATTAAAAAAAAAATTAAGTATAAACCAAGATTCAACATAAGGAAGTGATTTTTTTAATGACCAATCTCTATAAAAACTATCAGTCAGAGTTTTATTGAAGATTCAAACCACAGTTACAACATTAATATTCCTACCACCTTTTTCAGTCTCTTTCTGCTGGGCAAATCATTGCAGGGTCTATGAAAACACAGCCAGATGCCATCTGGAAACTTCTAAAGTCCTTTACCTTATTGTTATAACATTTTTTATCTTTCAAAAATGTAGTGAGGCAACATTTTATAGTGAATAGGGTGCAGGATTGAGCATAAGCCATCATGAGGATTAGGCATTGTGTTCAGGAAGACATAACTTCTCCAGGTCTCAGGTTTTTTATTGGTAAATAAGGCAGGTAGGTACTGAATTCATTGCAAAAGTCTCTTCCTGTTATGAGGTATAATGATTTTGTGATAGCAAATTTCTCAAAATAGACCTCAAGATAGAAAAATGACAGATATTTGGCAATAGTCTCATTGCTACACACGTGGCTTTTGTTTATTTCATTGCCAGTTCTTAAAGAATAAGATAAAATCCCTGCTCTCAAAAGGTTTATAACTTAGTAAGGAAAAGATAAAGGCATTTAATATAAAGCAGAATGTGGTAAAGTACTATTAAAGGTTCAAAAGAGGGAAGACATATAGTCAAGTGAAATCAGTGGATAACATGTTACTAAAGTGTTAACATGTGATTTGAAGATTGAAGAATCAATAGTCTTAAGCATAGATAGAGATTAGATGGATGGGAGGGGTGTGAAAATCTTAGGAGCACACAACAGCAAAGGAAAAGCACTCAGTAGTCTACGGATGAGAATGTACGTGAATCATTGGGTGATTTCAGATGACAAAACTGAGTGGTACAGTAAGGCATACTGTGGTAGATTAGAATTAAGATAGGCTAGAGGAGCCTGGGTGGCTCAGTGGATTAAACACCCAACTCTTGGTTTTAGCTCAGGTCATGATCTCACAATTTGTGGGTTTGAGCCTCGCGTCGGACAGTGTGCTGACAGGATGGAGCCTGCTTGGGATTCTCTCTCTTCCTCTCTCTCTGCCCCTCCTCTGCTCACTCTCTTCCTCCCCCTTCTCTGCCCTTTCCCTGCTCTCTCTCTCTCTCTCTCTCTCTCTTAAAACAAACAAACATTTAAAAAAATAATTAAGATAGGCTAGGACAAAGAATAGAGAGGCTTGCATGCCAGACACAACAGTTCAGAAGTAACGAGGATCCATGGTAGATTCTGAAGAAGGGAATGAAATGAAAAGTTCACAACTGAACTTTAAACTGGTATCAGTTGAAGGCTGGATGGGAGACATTAATGAGGAGCTCTTACCAGATAATAAAGGACAAGATATAGATCTGGCTGCATAGATGAAACGTGAAAAGAAATGAAGGGAGGGACATTCTAGAGCTCAAAAGTGTTCAGTTTTATACATGTGCCTACCAAGTACTAGGTACCTGGGATCAAGATGTAGAATACAAAGATGAACAAGGCGTCCTCTGTCTCAAAGAATGGAGTATGGCCTATTGGTTAAAAGGATGGCCTCTGGAAGTTGAAGCCTGGTTTCATAGCTTATAAGCTGTGTGACCCTAGGCAGGTTCCTAAACCTCTCTGTGCCTTAGTTTCCTCATCTGTAAAATGGGAATAGTTAGAAACATTCCTCGTAGCATTATTATGAAGATTAAGCAAGTTAATATAAAGCACTCAAAACATTTTCTGTCATGTAAGTAAGGGTTCAATATATAGCTATTTCTACTTCCACATGGAATTATACAAAATGAATTAATTTCAGAAGGAAGAATTTTGGTTAAGTGAAGGAAAGAAATTTCAAATAGAAAAGAAAAAAAGGATGTCCTTTAAAACTGTTTTTTACAAAGCCATCTATAAATATTAGCTCAGCTCAAGACTGAATACAAGTAACTAGAGGCTTCATCTAATCCAATAATTTAAAGACATTATCTTTCAGAGGAACAGAACTCTCAGGGCAGAAGAACAAATTATATATTTTATATTAAATCAATAAAAAGAGTTCATAGTTATAATAATTCAGTCTTCTGCATTACTTGATCAGTGATAGAAATAGAAAATATTATAAGAATAATACTTTATCCTTGACTATCTAGTTTTCTTAAGCAGCCTTTTCTCATTGAACAAGATCTTTCACAACTGAAGATTATCTATGCTATTCATTTGAATATGTAACATTTCACACATTTTCTCTCCTGCTCCCCCCTCTATGCTATCTGACTGGGCTGCCTCTCTCTAGTCCTTGAAAGTTTCAGATTTACCCAGGGAACCTGGAAAATTGGGAGTAATGCAGATTCCCAGTGTTTAACATTGGGGTTCTTATGATTTTAAACAATAAACTAAGAGTTTACACTTACTCTTCCTTTGTGTCTGAAAGTACTGATAGACTGTCACCAGCATCACTTTTAAAGGTGTTTCATTGTGTCAGCATTTATTTTAGCTTTTGTTGTCAAAGATTATCCAATTCAATCTGAACACTCCTTAGTCACCAATCTCTTCTGGAAACCTACGGTGCTGCAACAGATTTCCTAAGCAGGATGGAGTTAAATAAAATACTCGTTTTCTAGGATTTGGAACATTTGTCCTAATTTCACACCTTATGCTGCAGCTCAGTTAGTGCTCGAAAGGCAAAGGATGCAGCCAGAAAGTAAATTCCAATATCACCTCTTCTTTTTCATTACTCCTTTTAAGCCCCTTCGACAAGGAAAGATGTATTGATACACCTGTTTGCTTTATAGTCAAGCCCTGTTTGGAGAAAGTTAAAACCAGAGACCTAGAAACAGATTCTCAATTTACATTCAAACCTCATTTCAAACCTTGTCTACTATAATCTCTATAAGCCCTTTTATTGTTTAAAAAATAATCCCCCAAATAGTTTCAGTGATGGAAAGCAATTTATTCACACAACACATATTTATTAAGCATCTACTATATGCACATCACCAAAATTGATATAGAATGGGGTGAGGACATGGGGAAGGACAAGTCGAATAGATTATACAAAAATAGTCAATAAAGGGGCGCCTGGGTGGCGCAGTCAGTTAAGCGTCCGACTTCAGCCAGGTCACGATCTTGCGGTCCGTGAGTTCGAGCCCCTCGTCGGGCTCTGGGCTGATAGCTCAGAGCCTGGAGCCTGTTTCCCATTCTGTGTCTCCCTCTCTCTCTGCCCCTCCCCCGTTCATGCTCTGTCTCTCTGTGTCCCAAAAATAAATAAACGTTGAAAAAAAAATTTCAAAAATAGTCAATAAGATTTTTTTTTTGAAGAGTTCAGAATCTACTTGAAAGGAGTATGTGGACTGTGCACCCCTAGAAAATTATGGATCAAAAATTTTCACTTCAGATTCATTTTTATTTTTTCAGATACACTGAGATGCTTAAATTTAAAATAATCTTTCATTAAAGATAGAGAGTAATGCTGGATTTCTTTATTAGAAACTGGATAAAAACACCATAGAGAGTACTTTGAATGAAGCCACCAGATATAAGCAAAAAAAAAAGGGGGAGGATCTTTCAGGGGCACCTGGGTGGCTCAGTCGGTTAAGTGTCTGACTTCAGCTCAGGTCATGATCTCACAGTTTGTGAGTTCAAGCCCACATCGGGCTCTGTGCTAACAGCTCAGAGCCTGGAGCCTGCTTCGGATTCTGTGTCTCCCTCTCTCTCTGCTCCTCCCCTGCTCACACTCTGTCTCTCTCTCAAAAATAAATAAAGATTAAAAAAACATTTTCAAAGAAAATGTGCCTAGTACAGACATACCTTGGATATATTGTAGGTTTGATGCCAGACCACTGCAAAAAGGCAAATATTGCAATAAAGCAACCGAAATGAAGTTTTTGGTTTCCCAGTGCATAGAAAAGTTATATTTATACTATACTGTAGTCTACCAGGTATGCACTAGCATCGTCTGGAAAACAATGTCCATACCTTAATTTAACAATACTTCATTTCTGGGGCAGCTGGGTGGCTCGGTTGGCTGAGCGTCCGACTTCAGCTCAGGTCATGTTCTCTCACAGCTCATGGGTTCGAGCCCTGCATCAGGCTCTATGCTGACAGCTCAGAGCCTGGAGCCTGCTTCAGATTCTGTGTCTCCTTCTGTGCCCCTCCCCTGCTCTTGCTCTGTCTCTCTCTCTCTTTCAAAAATAAACATTAAAAATTTTTTAAAAAATACTGCTAACCATCATCTGAGTTTTCATCAAGTAATAAATCTTTTTGCTGGTGAAGGGTCTTGCCTTGATGTTGATGGCTGCTGACTGATCAGGGTGGTGGTTTTTGAAGGATGCAGTGGCCACAGCAATTTCTTTGTTTTTTTTGTTTTTTTTTTTTATTTTAATTTCAGAGTAGTTAACAGTGTTATATTAGTCTCAGGTGTACAACGTAGTGATTCAACAGTTCATATATCACCCAGTGCTCATCGATATAAGTGTACTCCCAATCCCCTTTATCTATTTCACCCATGCACCCCACCCCCCCCCCCCCCACCAGTTAACAGTCTGTTTTATGGTTTGCCTCTTTTTTTCCCTCTGTTTGTTTTGTTTCTTAAATTCCACATATGAGTGTTATCATCCTATTTCCCTTTCTCTGACTGGCTTATTTTGCTTAGCATTATACTATCTAAATCCATCCATGTTGTTACAAATGGTAAGATTTCATTCTTTTTTATGGCTGAATAATATTCCTGTGTGTGTGTGTGTGTGTGTGTGTGTGTGTGTGTGTGTGCGCGCGCGTGTGTGTGTGTCTTTATCCATTCATCTATCAATGGATACTTAAGCAGTTTCCATAATTTGGCAATTGTAAATAATGCTGCAATAAAATATGGGTACATATAACCCTTCAAGTTAGTGTTTTTGCATTCTTTGGGTAAATACCCAATAGTGCAATTACTGGATTGTGGGGTAGTTCTGACATTGGCTATAGTAGCATCCCAGCAGTGCATGAAGTTTCCTTTTTTATTCACATCCTTGCCAACACTTATTATTTCTTGAGTTTTTTATTTCAGCCATTCTGACAGTTGCAAACTGATAGCTCATTGTGATTTTGATTTGCAGTTCCCTGATGATAGTGATGTTGAGCATCTTTTCATATTGTGTTCTTTGGAGAAATATCTGTTCATGTCTTCTGCCCATTTTAATTGGATTATTTGTTGTTTTTTTTTTGTTTGTTTATCTTGGTGTTGAGTTGTATAAGTTATTTATATGTTTTGGATGCTAACCCTTTATCAGATATGTCATTTGCAAATATCTTCCCCCCTTCAGTAGGTTGCCTTTTAGTTTTACTGTTTCCTTTGCTGTGCAGAATCTTTTTATTGTGATGCAGTCCTAATAGTTTATTTTTGCTTTTATTTTCCTTGCCTCAAGAGACATATCTAGAAAGATGCTGCTATAGCCAATGTCAGAGACATTACTGCTTGTACTCTCTTCTAGTATTTTTATGTTTTTAGGTCTCACATGTAGATACTTAATCTATCTTTATGTGTGGCATAGGAAAGTGGTCCAGTTTCATTGTTTTGCATGTAGCTGTCCAGTTTCCCAAACACTATTTGTTGAAGAGAGCTGTGGAAATTTCTTAAAATACTGCATTGATTGACTCTTCCTTTCATGAACAATTTCTCTGGAGCATATGATACTGTTTGAAAGCATTGTGCCCACATTAGAACTTCTTTCAAAACTGGTGTCAATCCTCTCAAACCCTGCTGTTGCTTTATCAACTAAATTTATGCAATGTTCCAAATCTTTTGTTGTCATTTCAACAGTCTTCACAGCACCTTCACTAGGAGTAGATTCCATCTCAAGGAACCATTTTCTTTGCTCATCCGTAAGAAGCAACTCCTCATCTGTTAAAAATTTTAATGATGGGGTTCCTGGGTGGTTCAGTTGGTTAAGTGTCTGACTCTTGATCTCAGCTCGGGACATGACCTCAGGTCATGAGAAAAAGCCCTGCATCAGGCTCTGCACTTGGTGTGGAGCTTACTTAAAACAAAACAAAACAAAACAAAACAAAACAAAACAAAACAAAACAAAACAAAAC
>NW_024412376.1:103504347-103597604 GCF_014898765.1 Herpailurus yagouaroundi
ACAAAACAAAACAAAACAAAACAAAACAAAACAAAACAAAACAAAACGTTTTATCATGAGACTGCAGCAGTTCAGTCACATCTTCAGATTCCAAGATCCCATTTCTAATTCTAGCTCTCTTGCTATTTCTACCATACCTGCAGTTACTTCCTCCATTTAAGTCTTGAACCCCTCAAAGTCATCCATAAGGGTTGGAATCAACTTCTTCCAGACTCCTGTTCATGTTGATAGTTTGACCTCTTCCCATGAGCCAAAAATGTTCTTGATGACATCTAGAATGGTGAATCCTGTACACAGGTTTTCAATTTATTTTGCTCAGATTCAGCAGAGAATCTTTGGCATTTTAGCCATACAAAATATATTTCTTTTTTTCAACATTTTATTTACTTTTTGAGAGAGAGAGAGAGAGTGCAAGTGGGAGAAGGGCAGAGAGAGAGGGGGACAGAGGATCGATCCTAAGAGGACTCTGTGCTGAAAGGCTGAGAGCAGGGAGCCCAGTGAGGGGCTTGAACTCATGAACTGCGAGATCATGACCCGAGCTAGTCATGACTGAGCCACCCAGGTGACCCACAAAATGTATTTCTTAAATAATAAGACTTGAAAGTCAAATTACTCTATGATCCATGGGCTGAAGAATGAACATTACATTAGCAGGCATGAAAACAACATTAATCTCACTACACATCTCTATCAGGGCTCTTGGGTAACCAGGTGCCTTGTCAATGAGAAGTAGTATTTTGAAAGGAATCTTTCTGTCTGAGCAATAGGTATCAACAAGGGGCTTAAACATTCAGTAAACCATGGCTTTGTTGTTCCATTTATAAAGCACAGGCAAAGTAGATTTAGACTAATTCTTAAGGGTCCTAGGATTTTCAGAATGGGACACAAGCATTGCCTTGAACTTAAAGTCACCACCTGGATTAGCCCCTAACAAGAGTCAGCCTGTCCTCTGAAGCTTTGAAGCCAGGCATTGACTTCTCCCTCCAGCTATAAAAGTCCTAGATGGCATCTTCCTCTGATATAAGGCTGTTTTTTTTTTTTCTATATTGAAAATGTGTTTAATGTAGCTACCTTCATCAATTATCTTAGCTAGATCTTCTAGATGACTTGCTGCAGCTTCTCCATCAGGGCTTGCTGTCTCACTTTGCACTTTTATACTGTGGAAATGGCTTCTTTTCTGAAACCTCATGAACAAATCTCTGCCAGCTTCAAACTTGTCTTCTGCAGCTTCCTCACCTCTCTCAGCCTCAGAGAATTGAAGAGGGTTAGGACCTTGCTCTGGATCAGGCGTTGGGTTAAGGGAATGTTGTAGCTGGTTTGACCTCCTATCCAGACCACTAAACCTTCCTCCACATCAGCAACAAGGCTGTTTTATTTCTTATCATTTATGTATTCACTGGAGTAGCACTTTTAACTTCCGAGAACTTTTCCTTTGCATTCACAACTTAGCTATTTGGCACAAGGCACCTAGCTTTTAGCTTATCTCAACTTTTGATGTGCCTTCTTAACTAAGCTTAGTCATTTCTAGTTGTTTTTTTTTTATTTAAAGTGAGAAACTTGCAACACTTCTTTTCAGGGTTGCCACAGACCTTCAATTTATAAAAAATTTAATATCTGCAGAGAACAATAAAATGAGGCTTGCCTGTAAATTGCAGAAATTTCAAAGATTAAGTGACATTTATTTGAATAAACAATGGTTATGTTACTTGCTAGTTTGGATTTAGACACGTTTGTAAACATTCCTTTTTTCAGCTTGCCAAAATTCAATTTGATGTGCATTGTCTCTACCTTTATTTAGTCTATCTATCATCTATCTATCTATCTATACATATATCTACATATCTACACATATATAAAAACTTCAATCCTTCCTCCATCACCAACTTAAAAAAATCAGTATCTGCCTTCCACAAACATCGATCAATTGTTTGAGTTGAGTTTTCACAGCTAAATTCCTCTTTACTCTGTATCTCTGTTCCCCAAGTGTCGGGTGAGACCGAAGGGAAACTATATGGAAATAAGTCCAAAGAGCTTATGGGTCACAGGCTAAATCCTTAGTGACTTGGCACATGAGCTGTTTTTAAAATCTACAAATGTGGAACACGTAACTGGAATTTCTACATTAAAAAGGAGGAAACAAAAATGTACGAGTTGATTATTCAGTTTCTCATTTGTTCTTTACCATATTCTCATTAGGCCGAGCTTAATTTATTTTACATACTTTTTGGGTAGACCAGAAACTAGTGGTATGACCACGTCAGCATAATTAACATAGTGGTTGAAAGCATGGGCTGGAGCCTGATTTCCCAGGCTTAGGCGGTTCTGTCACTTACCAGTCATACATGCTTGAACAATCTTCTTCACCTCTCTGTGCCTTAGTTTCCTTATCTACATCAGGGAAATAATGGTATCAAGCTCATGAGGCTGCTGTGAGGATTAACTGAGCTGATTATACGTAAAGGATTTAGAACACCGCCTGTCACATTCTAAGCACCTTTAAGGTGTTGCTATTACAATATTATTGTTCCATAAAATAATATCAGGAACACTTACTATATCTTCCTATTCCCAGAAGCACTTTAGCAGAGCCAAAAATTAAAAATAAAAGCACCACAGGAGAAAAGAGTAGTGTCTCCTGATTTTTAAGCACTAATGTAACTGTTTTTTTAATATCCAATTTCTATGACCTAACCAGTCACCAATATTTCCCTTTACTATGATTCAAATGAGGTCTGCTTCAGTAGTTGTAACTTTGCAAGGTGTTAACACAGGGAATAGAGAGCTTGGTGCTAAGGAAACTTTCACTCTTATTTAAGTAATAGTTGATATTAAGTATTAATATTTAAAATTCTCTGTAAAATTATGCTTCTCTTTTCTTCTTTCTTCCATCACTATGGCCAACAAATATAATTTCTTTTGTCTATTTATAAATAACCAGAGAAATTTAGCACTCTTCCTCTAAAATCTAAACATAAAATCTTTTTAATAAAAAAACAACAGGTTAATCCTGGCTTTGGAATCAGAGAAATCATATTAAAATGCATACCCTGTGATTCATTCAAAACCTGAATATAGCAATATAAATCCTATAAAGCCACATGGATTTTAAATCAAGGCAAAAAAAGTAAATCAAACCTGAAATGAATGGATTAGCAGAAACAAGAGTGCTACTGTAATATTCCTTTGTATTGAGTAATAGAGAAGCAGATTTTATCAAATCTTGCTTTCTAATTCCCATCTGGAAAAGCCTTGCTCTGGAAATGAACAGGTTTGAAGGAATTCCTTTGACATCTGTAAAGTTAAAAAGCATCAATAATTGGAATGGGCTTAATCCCCCATTCAACAGCAGGTACTTTATGTACAATCATAAGAAGTGATGAAAGTCAGACACAGATGTACAAATTGTTAGATTTAATCAGATTGGTCCTCTACCCCTTAGTCTACTCTGCTGTAGCTTCCACTGAACCTGGGCTAACTGATGGTTGGCTATGTAAAGAATAAATCCAGGTCGAAAATCAGGAGTGAGGTGTCATTTGATAACTTATTTTAATTCCGTGAACCACCAAGTATAGAAAGTTTTCACTGGTAGTTTTGCACATATCGCTGTGCATAATTAGTCTATATTAAATTGAGTCTATGAAATGGACCTAGTGTTTGCCCCTTTGAGACTCTGAAATGGGAAGAAGAAACTGTGTGTCAAAGAGGAATAATGGTGATAGAGTGGCCATACTAAAGAGAGGAAGTAGACAAGGGATTTAGTGGTTTAAAACACTGGCTATTTACGATGCCTAAAATGTTCTTTGGAGTAGCATACACATTTAGTTGCTCTGAAATCCATTCTGTGTTCACAGCTCCAGCTGTTAACTGTTCATGTCTTTTCCCACATGGTTGTATGAAGACAGAGGAAGGAAGATGAAATTTGTAATTACATAATCAAATAGCGTATTGGTTTCACTAGAAATTGGTTCTAAAAGTTATGCATATCTATAAACTTATCCCCAGTATTTCGGGGGTGTTTTTACTCCAATTATCTGCTATTATTCTGTTCTATTATAATCCTAAAGAAAAACTTGTAAATTGGCTGAAAATATCCCACCAGTACCACTGAGCATATTATTACCTACCACTAGATTCTTTATATAGTGCTGCATATGCTCTTATAAAAGAAACCAAACACTTGGGTTACTGATTATATTAGAACTGATACTACTAGAAATGGTACTATTTTCTTTCGTTTCTTCATTTATGTATGAATTTCTTTTAAGAGAGGACCATGAATGTGTCTTTAATCTGTAAACTACCATATATGCATACTGGTTGTCAGTATTAGTATCTTTCCACAATGGTAGAAATACCTTACAATTAAGGGCATCATAACCAAATAAAGATTTATATTCAGCGAACACAGAAAACATCCTGTTAAGTTTTGTCTCATGTTCATGCAAATAAGAGAATTTTTTTTCCCTTAATCAATCCCGTCTTCATTAAGTTTCAGTTTCAATATAAAAAAAAATTTGCAAACTCCATATGCAGCAACCTCTCTCCCTCTTCTGACCTCAATCCCCACAACCATAAAACACACAAAACTTTAAAATTGAATTATTTCTTACCATATGGGATCTGAGAGTGAGATCAAACCCAACCTAGACAAATGCCATGCAAGTTGACAACTGTTCCTGGAGTCCTGGGCAATGCCTGGGAGAGTGCCTGCCAGGGCCTACTGTTTTCAAACGAGTTTCATTTCTCTAACAATTTAAATCTGCCAAGAGGAAACCGAGACAATCAAGCTTCGTGCCAAAAAGCCCCAAGCTTAAGCTAGAGATATATCCTCTCTTTAGCCTGCTGATGAGAGAGGGAGCAGAGGGAGAGGAAAGGATAAAGATTCATAATGAGTAGGACAGAGGCACAAGTATGCATTTGGAATGCCACAACAGGGCAATTTCTGGTCCTGATTATGTTACTTTGTTGAGCTCCACATCCAGAATAGAGAGTACTTTCTTCTTTTCCCTTTATGAACTCCCACTATATCTGGGGTTGAATATTGTCTGGAACATAACTTCTTCCTGTCTCCCCATCCTAACCCTCCCGAAACGGTGTCACCAGAGAGCCAGCCTCTCAGAAAGGCCACTCCCCACTGGTCCGGTTTCAGAACAATGCGTTTGTGCCAAGGAAAGTTTCCTAAGGAAGACTCAAGATTGCCCCTACTCCCAGCTTTCTGGCTTTTTCTTTCTTTTGGTATCATCTCAGATTCACCCACAGAAAGGAGGGCAACAAGAGAGTCACACTACTGGGGCACCTGCGTGGCTCAGTCAGTTGAGTGTGAGACTCAGCTCAGGTCACAATCCCAGGGTTGTGGAATTGAGCCCCATGTCGGGCTCTGCACTGACAGTGTGGAGCCTGCTTGGGATTCTCTCTCCCCCATCTCCCTCCGCCCTTCCCCGGCTCTCTCTCCCTCTCTCAAAAATAAATATACTTTTAAAAAAAGGCCACACTATCATAGGAACTCCAGTGTGTGAGCGGAGGAGAGGTAATTGGAGGACTAGTGGTAGCTTCCCACACCAGAGAGCCATGTGCATTAAGAAAGGATGAGAACTTCTGCCAACCTCGCGCCAGCCTTCCCAGCACGTCATGTTTGAGAAATGAGACCCACTGTTTCTTAGCACATGTCCAGGTGGTAGAAATACATAGACAATCTAAGCAGACACCTTCAATCATGACAGCAAAATGACAATAGATTGAGAAGAAAGATAGTTGTTGTAAATATACGAATAAGCTACAATGTGTGCTACTTGAAGGTACGGTATTTTGGGAATCACCAGGTTAAAATCTTTCCTATTTTTTACAGTAGCTGAAATACGATCTTTTGAATTAGGCCTCTCTGCATTCACATACCAGCTTCCCACCAACGAGCTGTGTGAGCTTAGGCAAGTGTTTACAAATGGCCTGAACTTTGGCTTCCTTGTTTTAAAAGGAGCGTAATAAACTTACCTCACAGGTAATTGTGAGGATAAATTATAAAGTAATAGATGTAAATCACATAGAATTGTTGCCAGGTTATTACCACTGATACATGGTAAGCACTCAGTAAACGAGAGCTATCAGTAGTTTTCAATTTGGGATTAAAAATATGATATTAAAGGATCCTACTTATTTTGGTCTTAAGATAATTGCTGGGAATATTTTGCTTCTAAAATTTTTGAAGAGATGTTATTCTCTCAGTCATCTTCAATTAATCCTGGAAAATCCATTACTTACTATATAACAGTAAAGAAGAGCTTTAAAATCACAAGACACTCTTAAATACAGAGAACAAACTAAGGGTAGACGGGGGGAGGGAAAATGGTTGATGGGTATTGAGGAGGGAACTTGTTGGGATGAGCACTGGGTGTGGTATGTAAGCCAATTTGACAATAAATTATATTCATAAAAATAAGAAAATTAAATTAAATTAAATTAAAATAAAATAAAAAGAAACTAAAATAAAAATCACAACTGACAATGAATTTGAAACAGATGTCGTGTTGGGAGCAAACTGAGATGACCTTTATGGAGGACAATTTGGCAATACCTGTGAAGCAATCGGAACTCCATTTCCAGAGATGTGTCCAAAGGCTTGATCAGGATACAGCTCTAAGGATGCTCACTGCAACTTGTTAGGAATTGGAAACAATTGTGTGGCATCCACAGAAGACTGCTTAGATACATTATGTTATATTCAGTGAGGCATTATGTAGCCACCAACAATACTGGAGAAAAATACTGAATGACACAATGGAATAATCATACAGTAAGTGAAAAAAAGCACACCAAAAAACAACATTACAATATTCCATTAAAAATTATGTATTTCTTTGAGAAAAAATATTGGCAGGATACACACCAAAATAGTAACATGTTTGTATCAGCACAGTAGGATTATGGCTGATTTGATTTTGGTGTTTTTATTTTTTCTTCTCTGAGATTGTTGTTTTTTTGCAAAACATGTATTGGTTAGTAATTTAAAAATAATATAAGTAATTTCCTTTAGTTTTAATATTTTTGATTTCATTGAAAATTTGGAAATGTAAACAATGATATCCATTAGTCTATACATACCCACACATATTTATTCAGATTTCCCCCAAATGCCAGTGTATTGATTTATTCTATGCTTGCAAAAGAGGCATACTCTCAGGGATAAATGAAAAACCCATACTAATTTCTCATAGAAAAAAACAGATAGTTCTTCAAATATCCATTTAAAACCCAATTTTAAGCCCTATTTAAGACACAGTTCCCGAATATTTTTTAATGCTTCTTCTTTGTAAAGTCTTCAAACGCTGCTGACCTTGCATAATAATTTTTCCCTTACAACATATTAATTATTGTTCTGGCACCTCTGGCCTACTCATGAAATCAATGAAGTGTGAAATGCCTCTGTGCAGAGTAATATTTCATATTTGGTACTTTATGTATTAATTACTTTTCTGTTTTTGCTAATCCAGTCAGAACAAAAAAAATAACCTACCTCATTTTGTAATGAATTGTCAATGAAAAAACAAGAAAACAGCCAACAAGTCACATTTGCTGACCTACTGAAAGCTGCTAAGAGAAGAGAGACTTCCACACCAGTACCCTTTTTGTCACATCATCTTTCTCAGGTAAGCCTGCTGCTTACTAAGTGAGGGTCCTTATAGCAGTGACTGGCTTTCTTCTTAAAAAATAGATGTGAAGTCTAAAAGGCAAGTAATCGCAATCATACCTCCTTGTTTTGAGCCTGAAATAAAAAATAAAGCCCAAAATACAGAATCCAATTCAAAGTCAACAGGAGGTACACAGAGTGTAATTCAAAACTTTAACAATTTGCCAAATTAGAATCTGCAAAGGGCAAAATTAGGGGAAGATGCTAGTATATTAAAATTCTATTTACTTGCCACTTCAGCTGCTCAATGGTTAACATATAAATCAGTTTGACAGTCTGAAAGCAGTTTTAATCCTGAATTCTAGGAGCGTATGCACTTTCTCTCTCTCCCTCTCTCTCTCTCCCCCACCCCCGCCACCCCTCTCTAATGCCAGTCATTCAGCCTGAACAAAAAAATTCAGGTGTGACATTTTTTGATTCAAGAGCTGTGTTAAGCAGTTATAAAGCTGCTGTAATTTACAGCGAAGAATAAAGCTAACCTAAGAGACCTCAGCCCCAATTTGCTAAAACTTATTACACCTCATTGGCCACTGAATAGCCAAAAGAAGAAAAAAAGAAAAAAAATTATCTGAATAAGAAACTTTACTAGCATTAGCCTAATGAGAAATGATTGGCTTAAAATTGCTCTGGCTACATGGATAGGTTCAGTTTAACACTATTTACGATGTTATGATTTCCTATTTCCTGAGTTATATAAAAGCCAAAGCAGTTACTGAAACAATACTAATGAGTCGATAGATGTTTTCAGATGTGTGTTTGACTCTTGAGTCTAGTTAAATGCCTCAATATGATGTATGTAGTTCTCTACTGAATATCCTAGCTGTTGAATTAATATTTTAAGAAAATTATCTTAAGCTATAGTGACTTTGATACTATCGATATACCAATTGTGTTGTTCTTATTCACCCATCACTTTACAAAGTACAATGACCATGCTAAATAAATGAATATGTGATCACTAATAACTAACCTCTTGTTAATGACACCCCAAAGTTCTGTAAGGGAGAATGCACTGCCTGGGTTTTCTCCCACACCATCTTTAATCCATGTTCTTAATGAGAATTTTCCACTGCGATATGTATTCTCTTTTGCCAAAATAACTTGGGTAATGCTAAAGGCATAGGATAAATTCATGGTCAAAATGTTATTAAGTAAAAGAAAAGTAACAAGTGATTGGTTTGCTCTAAATTAGCATTCTTGGTCCAAAATAATTCTAACATTCTCAGAAATTCATCCATAATGGTAAGTTTGGTAAGGTGACTTATTTCCCCACAATTTTCTAAAAGTTGCATTATGTATTAACAGGTATGTAACATACAGTTTTTGTAGCACAAAACCTCCACAGATCTTGATATTTAGACTATGAAAGACTAAGTTCTGAGGAGTGATTAGGGGAGTCACTGAAAGGGCGGGCCTACGCCACCCGACTCCATCTTGTTCTGTGTCCTTCACCTTGACCACACCTCCTCCCCTTGAGTAACCCCCCCTCACCTGCCTAACAGGACTCAGACCCTTCCCCAGGACCCTTCCCCAGCCAATCGGCTGAGGCCACAGCCATTACCTCACCAACTGCCCCTAGGCCCCAATAAAACCTTTGTCCTTTTGAAACTGGCTCTCTTTCCCTGGTATCTCACCGCTGCGTCGGTGCAGGTAGGGGATTGAGCTCAAGCTAGCTCGAATAAAGGTTCTTTGCTTTTGCATCAGACTCGGCTCCCTAGTGGTCTCTGGGGATCACGAATTCTGGGCATAACATCACAACATTTTTAAACATGTACCAATCCATTGCAATATTACATGACTTTTGAGATTCTCAGATCTGATAACTTTTAAAATATAGATCAGGTACCAAAACCATATCCGTGGCTATAGAGAAAGGAGACATTTAAAGGTATTAAATACAGACAAATCTATAGCATATGTGTACTTTAGAACACCTACAAAAACTTTCCTTAAGAAACACATAAGCAAAGCAAATCTGCCTTTATGTTATCACCAACCCCCTCTCCTCACTCAAGAGGTTGATGTGTGTTTGCTTTCTATTTTAGGTTGCTTACCCATTTTACAGCTCATATATGGTAAAGCTAATTCAATTATGGGGGAAAATCATGTATATATGTTAGGATAATATTAAATAAACTGAAAAGCAATCATTTCTTGCCTCTTTATTTTTTTTAGTTTGTAGAGTAAAATTGAGTTGACACATGGGAAGGGAAACAAAAATAATATAAAAACAGGGAGGGAAACAAAACATAAGAGACTCGTAAGTATGGAGAACACACGGTTACTGGAGGGGGTGTGTGGGAGGGGGATGGGCTAAATGAGTAAGGGGCACTAAGGAATCTACTCCTGAAATCATTGTTGTACTATATGCTAACTAATTTGGATGTAAATTAAAAAAAAATAATAAAATTAAAAATAATTTAAAAAATTGAGTTGATCTCAGAATCATTAAAGAAAATGAGCAACACATGTTCTGCTTAGAACACAGTACAATTTGAAAGTAAAACCAGAAGACTGTTGAATAGAAGGAGCCCAAAGGTTAATGTGGAGAAGCAGAAATCACTTATCATAAATCACTGGCTTATAAAAATAAAAGGCTTACCCTTTTCTTTTGTTCAAGGTGTGATTGTCCATCCCTGCTACTACCCATAGCAGTTAAATAATCATTGCTGGGAGAAAGAAAAAAAAAAAGGAATACTTGAATGTCCAAGGATGTATATAGTACGTTCTACCAAAGCTTCTAACACTGAAGTGTTTGTATTATTAACACCCTGTAAAATTTACTATAGTGACTAATTTGCTATAGTCACTGGACAGAAATCATGCAGCATGATTTACACTACTACAAAATCTTTACTAACTTGGGCACCATAAATTTGATCATTTAATAATTTAGTGCTAAATCTCTTCTTTTAATGAAAGGAGAGTGATCATGATTATTATTAATGCTATTTTTAGTTAGTTTTAAATTATGCCATTATGATAAAACATTCTACTTAATTTAATATTTCAACTCAAAATTAATTTCCAAAGTCTTTAATTCTAGTCAGTCTGCATAATTACAAGGTATTGTAATACTCTTGCAACTGAATCTCTAAAGTGCATTTAACAATAGAGAATGTTAAGTGGATATCTTATTTAGGTATTCCAGCTTAGACTTGATCTTGGTTTTCCAGAATTCCAACAGAGAGCAATATAATTAAGAAATTAAAACTCTTTTTAATTCTTAAAGAAGAGATAAACAATGGATAAAGCCATTTATATCACATTCTGATACAAAAATTGCATGATTTTAAATGGTATGTTACGATTTTCCTATGATTAAAAAAACGGTTATTTTTGAAAAATAACAGTTAACATGTCATCTCAGAATGCTCTCTTATGCGATTGTCTTCCAATTTGCAGCATCCAATGAATGGAAAAGTGAATTTTGACATTTTGTGGAAAGAAGTAGTTATTTCACATGCTGACAGGTGTTACTGTAAATGCAACTTGCAACTTAAGACCACCATCTATTGGCTCTGACCAACTCTGCAAAAGCTACCCACATAATATCCAACTGATTTTAAATACACCCTACCAAAAAATCTACAAACACCCTTTTAAAGAATTTATTAAACTAGTCACCTACTGCCTGACCGATATGTTAATATTCAATTTGCACGTTCTTAAAGGCATTCACCATTCTTCAAGAAAACACAATAACTAGACTCTGTTGTTAGATGCTGTTAGCAATGATGATTAACTGCAGGGGATCCCCCCCCCCTTCCCCACATAATAAACCTGATACTCTTGAACCAGACTTGATTGATAGGCAGGGATATCAGAATTTATGCCCTGCCACAGAAGAAGCTCTATGACAGTCAGGATTCTATTTAGGAACTAAATAGAAGGACACTTTGCTAACAAGGCTTCATTATACTAATTCATATTGCCTTTCTTTCATTCCCCAAGACCCATCCATGGTTTGGTATTGATTTTGGTGGGATACTGCTATCAGAATGGGGGCTTAAATTGTAACCTAGGATCACAACCTTCTCTGGAGCCTTTTAAATTACTCTGATTAGTAATTTCTAGAACCAAATGAGAATTGAGTTACATCTCCTAAGAGTTTCTACCTTAGCTCTGCTCCCTCTCAACTACACTTTCATTTTTAAATTTAGAGATAAAGCATTACAGTTATGAAAGCTTTGTTTCTTTTATGTACTATTGCACCTATCCTGGAAAAAATGTAATTCTTTGCTTTCCAAGTTCTTCAAATCACTGTATTCATTCATTCAATCATTCATTCTTTCAACAAATATTTATTAGGGCCCTGGGCTCTGCAGCAGTTAATGGGGGTGTACAGTGTTAAAAAGAAAACCATAGGCCCAAAATGGTGTCACTTAGGTTAAGATCTCAAATCAGTAAGCCATAACTTAATACTTAACCTAACTCAGTTTCAACCACCCAGAAAGGTAGTCTTACCCAATCATTTTGGGAATTTTCTCATCAGCACCAATAAGGTAATCTGTCACATGAGCCCTCTTCATCCAGAAAAGGAAGATGAGGTAATCTACCCACTAAAACCCAAATGAAGGTGACTGAACCTGAAATAATCCTTTTATTTTTTGTTTATGACTTCCTTGTTCTGACTTTAAAAACGTTTTCTTCTCTGTAGCCCTCTGGAGTTCCCTTCTACTTGTTAGATGGGATGCTGACTGATTCATGAATTGTTTGATGAAGCCAATTACATCTTCAAATTTACTCTGAATTTTTTTTAACAACAGGTAAGTAAAAAATACAATTCCAATGAACATAACAGATTTATATGAGATTTATACATGTATTTATTTCTGTGCTCCCTGGTTTCCATAAAGGTGTGAAATATATCACTATAAGTGATTTTTGAGTATTGATATTAAAAATTCCTTTTAGGAGTTTGCAAAATTATTTTTCCCCCTTCCCTAACCTCCACCATGTGAAAGATATGCATAGCCAGTGAAGGCACTTTTAACAGAGACAAATGAAGAAACTATCCACTTCTAAGCCTTCTGTTCATCTCTATATACCCTGTGAAGTCTCCATACACCCATGGAGATTTTCTCTGTGTAAGCATGTGGTGTATTCTATTGTTTTCCAAGTCACCCAGACTTGAAATCCTGCCTCAGCTTTTCTGATTAAAATAAAAGCTATGAGACAGAAACTCCCTCATCTTCCCAAAAAGAAATCTACCAGTTTACCTGAACCTCTAACTGTAATTTCTGCCTTCCTGTCTGTTTTAATGGAAGACAGACCCCTCCTATCAAAAGTCAGATCTTCACGTCACCCTATACACATTAGCTCTGGATCCTTAAAAAATTGCCTCCTGCAAATAGGACTCTATTTATACTGCAGTATCAACTTCCCCCTCTCCACTCATCATTCTCATTAACATATAAAGAACTTTTAGTTTTGTGCATTAAAAAAATTTATAACTACCCCATTATATTACCCCCATTCACAGCAAAATTTCTTGAAAAAGTTGTCTATATTTCCTGCTTCTATTGCATCACCTCTTATTTTCTCCTCATTCCTTTTAATGGGCTTTCTGGCTCACCATCCACTGCGATTGCACATTAACATCACCAATGATTTCCCTGTTTCCACATCCAACAGTAACATTTCTGTTCTCATCTTTACAGACTTCTCAACAGCATTGGACCATTCTGTGCTCCTGGAAAGCCTCTCTGTTTTTTTGGCTTCAAGATACTTCACTGCTAGCTTTTCCTCTGTCCTTACTAGCCATTCCTTTGCAGGCTCCTTAGTATGGATCTGGGACTCTTTCTCTTCTTTATCTATACCTTCTCACTAGGTGATTTCATCCAATCCCATGGTTCTAAAGAATATCTACATTTCCAGTGATTCTGAGTTTTATTTTTCTAGTCTTGAACTTTGCCCCAGATTGGCTTTTAGATCCAATTGGCCTCTTGATATTTCCACTTGAGCTTCTAATATTCATCTCATTAACATACCCCCAAACAAAACTTCCAAGACCTGCAAAACCTGCTTTCCCCTTGTGTTTTAACTTGTCATACAAAGCACTACAGTCAACCTGTTTGATCAAGCAAATATTTAGAAGTCCTTTCCTTTCCTCTCCTTCCTATGTCTAACCCATCAGTAAATCTTGTCAATTCTGCCTCCACAGTATCCCCTGAATCCATGAACTCCATCTCTATCATGACAAAGTGGACCGCTGCTATGGTCTCCTAACATGGTACTTGGCTTCTCCTTTTTTTATATGACTATTCCTTTTTCATACATTAGCCAGTAACTTTCTTTAAAACAGAATTTGTATCACGTAACTGCTCTATTTAAACCCTCCAAATTAAATCCCCTAATCCTGGTATCCAGTGCCCTGTAGAAGGCGGGCTCTGTTCACTGCTATGTTTTCATCTCTTTATACTCTTGGCTCACTATGCCCCAGACACATTTGCCTTACTTGGGTTCTTCAAGCATGCCCAGATGCCCAGATCATTCCTCCCTTCGGGCTTTTGTACTTGGTCTCTCTGTTGGGACACTTGCCCCAGATCTTTAGATGGTTGGTTCCTTCCCATCATTCAGATCACTATATACATGTCAATTCCTCAGAGAGACCTTTCCTTCTCTATCACTTCACTCTTTTATTTTCATCATAGCATTTATTGGTACTTGGTTTATTTATTTATTTATTTATGGTCAGTTCCTTCTCAGTAGAATGTGTACTCTATGAAGACAAAGACCCTACCTGCCTTGCTCACCATGGCATCATAGTGCAGATGAAATAGTTCATGACATTTGGTAGGTGCTCAATAAATGTTTATAGAATTAATGGATAAATTACTAATTAATTTTGGCCCCTGATTTTTCCCAAATATCCACCCACATCCAGTGAGACCAAGTCCTGACAACACTTTATTCTTACAGCTACCACTCTAGCCCAGATTCTTATTACCTGGATTCTTTACTGCCTCCTTGAAAACTCTTTCCTCTCCCCATCTGCATAGCCATACTATGGCTCCATACTATGGAGGCAGAATGATGTAATGGTTAAAGCACAGACTCTTAAGTCAGACTGCCTATGAGCCAGTCCAACTCTACTACATAGTAATTGTTTGATCTTAGGTAAATTATTTAGCCAGTCTGTGACTCTGTTTCCTCATCTGTAAAATGGGTACCCATCTCATAGACTGTTGTGAGGAATTGGTTAATTTTCATGGTAATCCATGGTAACCATTTGAGCCAGAGCCTAGAAAGCGCTGATAAGTGTTAGTTTCTTCCATGCATGTCCAATTAATCTTTCTAAAATACTGCTTTACCTACATCACTGCCTTACCCATCACACACTGAAACTCTGGATAAAAAAACATTCAAGGCCTCTCAATTCTCAAATAATTAAGAATCTGATTTCTCCTTCAAGGCCTTCCTTGATATAGTACCTATATCTTTCTTTATATTAATTAACTTCCTTCATTCCATCATATAAACACTTCCATTCAGTCCAGGCCATGTGCACATGTGTTATTTCAGCTAAAATTTACTAAGTACACGTAATGGACCCAGCATTGTTGCTGTATATATACATAAATGAAAGATGCCACCTTTTTCCCTCAAAGTCTTCAGAGTCTCCTAAAGCCATTTATCATTTAGGGTTCTCCAGTTACAAGAAACTGAAACTGACACTGGGAAACCTTAATAGAATAAATAAATTTAACAAAAGCACATGGAACATTTTATAGAATCCAAAGAAAAGCTGGAAAGGGGAAAAAAAAAAAAAGACTCAGAAAGGATAAGAATCAAGGTAGGTCTTAAGTTACAGAAACCAAAGCTAGTGTCTTCAGGGTCCCAAGAGGAGTCAGTGGCAACAACTTTCACCTTTTGTCATTTTTCTTCTCAAAGGGCAAATCCCAGGGAAATAACATAATTAAACTGACCTTGACTGCATTTCCATCCCTTGGCTAGGGGAAGGCATAGTATCTAGAGGAGGAAGGATAGCTCCCCAAAACAAAATTGATAGTTGAAATTCATAAATAAATGGAGCCTTAAGTCCAAGATTTTTTCATCTTCAACTTAGTTGTCCACTTTTTTTCTCCCAGCTTTCTTTCCCTGTCATTTCACTTGCTAACTACTGGCCTCTTCTTAAGTACAGGTCAAGCTAACTGCCTCCCTGGGGCCTTTACAAGCTGCCCCAGAATTTAACCATCACTTCTTTCTAGGAACTTCTACAGGAGTTATTTATACCTGACATCTGGCACTTAGCATTGCCTTCTTGCATTGTATTTTATATATTTTTGTTTAAATGTTCTCACCCCCCCAAGAGAATACCCACTTGTAGGTTCTATTATACCTTATGAACTTCTCTTAGTTTATCCCAGGTTGAAAAAGGCCCATGGATTATTGGTACTGGTTGTCTGATAGGAAATAAACATATCTCCTGGAACAATGTCAGTTATGTCTGTTCTCTTCTTCAAATGCACCCGCATCTCCCACCCAATACCATCAGGGATCTGGTTTAGGGTAGAAGGCCAGGGGTGTTTTCTTTAAAAAAATTTTTTTTGTTTATTTTTGGGAGAGTGCAAGCAGAGCAGAGGCAGAGAGAGAGGAACAGAGGATCCAAAGCAGGCTCTGCACTGACAGGCTGACAGCAGAGACCCCATTGTGGGGCTTGAACTCATGAACTGCAAGATCATGACCTGAACTGAAGTTGGACACTCAACTAACAGAGCCACCCAGGCACCCCAGGGGTGTTTATTTTTATCTGAGAAATCCTAGGTTATCTCATCTGAAACTTTACTGGCTAACCCCTTAGGAGCAACATGATTCTGAGACGATTAGATATAAAGTAGGTTTACAACACATTCTCATATTTATTTACCCATTTGTTAATGTCATTTATCCAAAATTTATCCATTTGTTTATCTCAGGCATACAGAGAGGCTCAGAAGCTCTGGTCACCACTGGGTACTAAGAGCCAAGATTGGGCATCATAGCAAAGTGATGACCTGGAGTTGAGATGATCACAAATCACTTTCTAATCTATATAATTAATTTAGGTACAATGTTGCTTTTTATTTTCTGAAACTCCCACTAAAACATATATTCCTCAAGATCAGAGATTTTTCCTCTTTGTTCTCTGATGTGCCCCAAGTTCCTACAACTGTGTCTGGTGGAGAGCAAATGCTTGATACAGACTTATTGAAAGAGTGAATGGATGAGAAATACGACAAGAGCATCCTGGAGGTAGGCTCAGCAACTTCCAGAAGAATCTATAGCATCAAGTCCAAATGGAGTAGGTGATGAAAGGTAAAGCCAGGAGAGGTTTTGTGAGATCTTGGAACTGAGAGGCAGAGAGGAGTTTACAGAGCCCCTCTGGCTTTGCACATGGGTGGGAAGGGATTAGGGACATTGAGCTAACTAGGACGATAGCAACCATTTTGTTTACTCAGAGAAGACATTATTGTTCCCCTTTCTAGATAAGGAAATAAAATTGGAGGAGTCTTAATTCCCAGGTTACATAGCAAGCAAATTTCAGGGCTAACTTGAGTACCCAGAATTTAGGCAAAATTTAGTTTAGTTCAAAAGAACACTTAAGAGAGCCAGTTAGACCTGTATTATAACACTGGCTCCCCTACTCAGCAACTGTGTGACCTAAATCCAGTTATGTATTCACTCTAAGTCTTGGTTTCTCAACTGTTAAATGAGAATAAAAGTAGTACATATCTCTTAGATTTGCTAGGAGAACTAAGTGAGAAAATTCTTGCCATGTATTTAGTTCAGTGCCTAGCACATAGTAAGTAACCAATAATACTATTATAATAATCTTCATTGGCATTTTAATCATTGAACAAATATTTATGGAGGATCCACTATAAAGGATGTTAACTGTGCAAATATCAGTAAGAGGCAACTTTCAGCTTTCAAGTATCTCTACAGTCTAGACCTCAAACAGATAAATTAAAAACAATGAGATGTGAATGGTAGAGATAAGCCCAAGAAACAGCACAGGGAAAATGCAGCTATTATGCTCTGACTGGTCCAGAGAGCTTCTTGGCAGAGATAACTCTGGAGAGAACTATTATGAGTATCTAGGAGTTTTTCAGGCAAAGAAATATGAACAGGGTATTGCCAAGAAAGAGAACAGTATGAATAAAGGCATATGTGCAGGGTGATTACGAGCAATTTCAAGAACAAACTTCAAAGTAGAGATGTGAGAGATGGGATTGAAGAAGTACAAACCAGGTAATTCAGGGCATTGTATGACATGCTAGGAAACTTAAACCTTCTTTTGGCAATGTGAACTAATAGAATGGGTTTAAGAAATAATACAGCATGATCAGATGTTCATTGGCTAGATCACTGGCAACTAAGTGGAAAATAAATTTGAAGGGGAAGAGAATAGGAACAGGGTTACCATAAGAGTCCAAGCAGGAGCCAAAAGGGGATGAAAATAAGGCAGTGGAGAGGGGAGAAGAGGTGAAGAAAAATGTGAAGCACTGGAACTGGTTAACTGGATGAGGTTGAGGTTGGTAGGGGAGATAGTAATGGGAGCCCAAGAAATGGAAACTAAAGAAAGGGAAGCTTCTACCGGCCAATTTTTCTTTTCTAAAAAAGTTTGCAAATAAATCACTCCAGGATGTGTCCTGAGCCAGAGTTCATTTTCAGCTACACTTCGGGTGTCATATGCCTATCTTCCTTTGTGATGGTGCAGTTATGTTTTTGAAGATTCACCAGTCTCCACTGGCTTTTACTGTCTTTTCTAGTCAACTCTTTGCATTTTCTTTTTCTTTCTTTCTTTCTTCCTTTCTTTTTCTTTCTTTCTTTCTTTCTTTCTTTCTTTCTTTCTTTCTTTCTCTTTTTGTTTCTTTCTCTTTTTCTTTCTTTCCTTCCTTCCTTCCTTCCTTCCTTCCTTCCTTCCTTCCTTCCTTTTTGAGAGAGAGAGAGCACACATGTGCATGCACACATACAGGGTAGGGGCAGAGGGAGAGGAAGAGAGAATCTTTTTTATGTTTATTTAATTATTTTGAGAATGAGAGAGAGCATGAGTGGGGAAGGGGCAGGGAGAGAATTCCAAGCAGGCCCTGAACTCTCAGCACAGAGCCCACAGGGCTCGAACTCATGAATTGAGAGATCATGACCTGAGCCAAAATCAACCAACTGAGCCACCCAGGCACTCTGAGAGAGAGAATCTTAAGCAGACTCCATGCCAGGGGACTTGATCTCAAGACCATGAGATCATGACATGAGCTGAAACCAAGAGTCAGGTGCTGGATGCTTAACCAACTGAGCCACCCAGATGCCCCAACCTTTGGATTTTAAATGCATTCTCCCTGCAAACAAGAACAAGATCACAGGGGCAAGATTTCCAAGTAGGAATCAGAAGACTGAAAGTTACTTTTATTATTTATTACTTTTATTATTATAAAATGAATTACATGCTCTAAGTCTCAGTTTCTATAGCTGATGAATGGGAATAGCAGAAACCATGCCTTCCCTTTATATGAACAATTGTGCAAGACATGTAAAGAATTTCAGCAACAGAAGAAAAAAGCATTAAAATATTCTAGTCCTTTTAAAATATCAAATGCATTGTCAAGGTGACTTAACATTGGTTTGATTAAGGTCTCCTCCTTCTAAACTGTAAAGTTCTTAAACATAGTTAAATTAATAAGCATTTGTTAGTACCCAACAGAATGCCAGACTCACTGCAAATTTAGCATGTTGCTTACAGCATATCCTGCTAAGTCCGAACTCACCTAACTTTGAGAATCTTCTCATTTTGAATGAGAAACACTTTCACTTCTCTTTTCTACTAGTTTTCAAGCATCTGATTTTTTTTTCTTGTCCATAGTAAACTAGAACCTGGCTCTATTTTTCACAATTCTAGATTTTGATTGCACACTTAGATTTCAGGACAATCTACTGGCTTCACAGAAACATCAAATATAAGTTCGAAATCAATAGAATGTACATAAAAATCAGTGTAACCTTGTAAGGTCTATGTCCCATTCTTATTCATTTTCCTAATATATATTTCCATATATAATATACATATTTCCATATATTATACATATAATCCACATGTATAATTTATGTATATATATTTCCATATACATATTATATATTTCCATAAATTATATAGTTCTATATATTATATATTTCCATATATTATACATATAATCCACATATATAATTTATATATATATTTCCATAAATATATATATTCCCATATATATAATACATATATGAAAAGAGAATAAGAGATGATTATATATTGGTTGAATAAATGAGTGAAAATATTGTCTTACCCTAGGACAAAATCTCTGTCTGTTAGACTATCATTCCTAAAATGATACTCAACATGTAGGGGCAAAAATGCCTCAATTTTTCCCTTTCTTATGACAGAATTCACTCAAATTCTTTTTTTTTTTTTCAACGTTTTTATTTATTTATGGGACAGACAGAGACAGAGCATGAACGGAGGAGGGGCAGAGAGAGAGGGAGACACAGAATCGGAAACAGGCTCCAGGCTCCGAGCCATCAGCCCAGAGCCCGACGCGGGGCTCGAACTCACGGACCGTGAGATCGTGACCTGGCTGAAGTCGGACGCTTAACCGACTGCGCCACCCAGGCGCCCCATCACTCAAATTCTTTATCACCTCTCCCTATGACAAACAGGTCTTCCTCAAAAATCTCCACCATGAAACTATATACTGGGAGAATTGCATCCAGAGACAGAATTTGATCTCTATTCTTTCCAAATGATGAGGCATATAGATAGCAGTATATTTCAATTTCGCAATGTGTATGTACTGTGTACTTAATGAGCATCCAAAAGAAAAAAAACTCTATAGCAATCTCTGGGAGGAGAGAGTATTAGAATATAATTACTTAACAAATCTAACAACAAAATTCTTCAATTATTATCTACCCTGAAAATATCCACTTACAGATTCATATTTCTTCCAAGCTGTCAACAACTAGACCAGTAATAGTATCTAGGAACCATCATACGTCCTAGTTTTCAGTCTTTGGGAAACTAACATATAACTCTTTCTCTGGAAAGCAAAAGAAAAGAGAAACTACGTTAAATGTCTTGTATGTGCTTGGCTATAGATTTGATGCTTTTATGAACGTTACACTAAGTATGATCACCATGAGAGTAGCCACCTTGAATATGCTCCTCAGGCTATATCCACAGCCTAGCAGGGCCAAATACACAGATCTTTAGTAACAATAGCTAAGATTTTCTGGGTACTTATTATTTGCCATGCATTGTTCTAAGTAAGTACTTTTCATATACAAATTCATTTGATTCTCATAGCTGTACCATACAGTAGGTATTTATAGATGAGGAAACAAAAGCTAAGAGAAGTTAAGCAACTTGCCCAAAGCCACACAGGTAGCAGAGCTGGGATGCAAACCTGGACAGTCCCAACTTCTATAGCTCGCATTTAATCACTAGGTTAGACTTGTCAATGAACAAATCAACATAGTTTCTCTTAGGAACTGGTGACTTTTTACACTGAGATAGTTCTGAGATCTATGTGAATGTACTTTTTTCCCAAAGCCATAGTGCTTGATTTCTGGAGCACAGATAAAGCAGTGTTTCCCCTCTGCTTCATAAATCGCAGGTAAAGGCTCTTTCTCCCGCACTTCACCTCGTGTTCTTCACAGCTCAGTACTAATCATCAGCCCATAATGCAGTGTAGAATTGCCAACACCATCTCGATGATGTAGTTATTTCCAATTGGCACTTGGGAGCAGTGAGGATAGGAGGCATTACTCATAGCCAAGAGTACAGATGTTTCTAATTGCTTTCCATTACCAAGAATAACAGCTGTTTACATCTATCAGCAAATAATTCACAAGAGCTCCAGACTATTAAGATAACACACCCCACCTGGTCACCATCACAAGTTGTCAAGGCCAAGATAGAGGCTGCCAGAATCCCCTTCTGCATCTCTGTTCATCAACTGACAGCATGTGTCACCTTCAGATATCCTTATGCTACCCCACAAGCTCTGGCTTCTTGGTGGCCTGACACATCAAATGGACATATGGATTCTTCATGGCTTTGCAGTAAATGTTTTATGGTTATCTTGCAGCCAAGGGCAGCTGACTTGTAGGAGCAAGGGACTTGCAAATAGCCTGATAAAAGAATTCCTGCACTTTTTTTTCCACAGAAGAGGAAGAAGAGTTGTGCTTAGAGGAGTTTCACAGCAGCAATGTACTTAACTTCCTTTAACACACCAACAAATTGCATTGGGTGATTGCTTATGCAGTTCAATAGCATCCCAGGGGCCTGGTCACATGCTTGGATATAATCCTTGAAATGGACAGGCAATGTTAACAGTTCAGTGAACTTTATGACATACTTTTATTGGCCACAAAAGAATACATATATTGCAACACATCATAGATATTTGGAGTTAAAAAGACCAATTGTACCTCCTTGCCAATACGACATTGATCACAACAGCATTTTTTTTCAGTCTAGTTTAAAGTGAGTCAGACCATTGCTATCTACTATTTTTTCCCCAGTGGATATTATTCCAGAGTTTGTATAACTTACTGCATTCCAGCTTCCTCTGAGTTTACATCTGAAATTGACTTATCATACATAATTTTTAACCCGTGGATTTCAATCTATAAAAATAATAGGGCATCATCTCCATGAGTTAAAACTACATGAGTATCTATAAAACGATAAAACTACATAAATGGAAATTTTGCCTTATGGCTTATGGTAGCCTGTCTCCACAGGCTGTCTCAATTCCTCCCTTCCTTGCTCTTATACGCCACTCCCCCATCAAAAGGTGCAATCTGTGGAGTCTTTTGAATCTGGGCTGGCCATGGATTGCTTTGACCAATCAAACATGCCAGAAGTTGCTAGTCTTGGACCTAATTTTTAAGAGGATTACCAGATTCTGTGTCCCTCATCTTGAAACTCTTGCTCAGAGGGAAACCAAGTGCCATGTAAGAACCCTCACTACTTTGGGACTTGTATGCTGTAAAGAAGCCATGTGGAGGGATCGTATGCAGAAGAAATGATAAGAGCCTTCCGCCAGCTGATCACAGTCCAGGTGCCGAACATGTGAGAGAATGAGCAACTGGGGCATTCCAGGATCCCAGCCATCCCAGCCATCTCTAGCTATTCATGCCATCCTAGCTGAGGCTCTAAATATAATGGAGACAGACTGTCCTTGAATTATTGACCTATAGAATTGTGAGCCTAATAAAATGATTTTTTTTAATGATATGCAGCAGTTGGTAACTGGAAGAAGCCCTCCCCCCGCCACTTTCCATGAATCTGTATA
Organism: Herpailurus yagouaroundi; assembly: GCF_014898765.1. Lineage (NCBI taxonomy): Eukaryota > Metazoa > Chordata > Mammalia > Carnivora > Felidae > Herpailurus > Herpailurus yagouaroundi. The sequence continues at coordinate 103,527,343 of NW_024412376.1, forward strand.
CTTCTTTAGCATCTCTGCGCAACACTGAGGTTACAACCTATAAGAGAAAACCTCTTTCTGAAATCATAATTCATACAGTAAATATAATTGTTGTTTCTAGTTAGAAGAAACTGAAAGAAGAGAAGAAAGGTAAGTGCTCAGAATGCATTTTACTCCTCTCTTCTTCTAGTCTATATCTCACTCCGTTGTCAGTGAGGGATTTACTCTCCCTCTTTGCCCATAAAACAAGCGATTAGATATTTTAGGTTTCTGCTGTTGCACAGGATATCAATTAAAATCACTGTACTTAGCTTTTCTTGTCTAAATATATATCCAACAGTCTGGTTTGAATTAGAATAAAATCATCACTTCCTTCCAGGAAATTTGGTTCTTTTAATAAAATTCCAACAAGTTTGGGAAACTGTACAAATTCTCTTTTGACAACATCAATTATAAATATGTAGATGCTATTGGGAGAAGTACAAGTTTTGAAGCCTCAAGAAGTGCTTTTGCTACTTACAAAGATACTACTTTTATAATACAGCCTTATTTGTTTATGGCATATATTTTGTATGTGACACAAGCCTTGAGCTTGAGTCACAGATTTATTTTTAACTTTTACTTTGAAATGATTTATAGACTCCCTAGAAGTTTCAACTACAGTACGAAGAGTCCCTTGAACCTTTCACTCAGATTCACCAATGCTCCACAGATTTTTGAAATTTCCCTTTTGCATAGTAGTGAGGAATAGTTATATGCTAATAAGTATATGGCATAATTTCACTCACTGTACATTTGTTTAATGGTTAGGAAAAGAGCACTGAGGTAGAACCCAGATGCTCTGGATTCCAGTTCACCATTCCAGCCTCCCTACAATATCCTCTACCTAACTGTCAGAGGGAGAGCAGGGGGAGGACTTCTTCCAGTTACCAATGGCTGCATAACATTAAAAAAAAATCATTTTATTAGGCTCACAATTCTATAGGTCAATGATTCAAGGACAGTCTGTCTCCATTATATTTAGAGCTTCAGCTAGGGTGGCATGAATAGCTAGAGATGGCTGGGATGGCTGGCAGTCAGAAGACTGGCAACAACATTGTGAGTTCCCTTTTACTTGTAAAATGTATTATTCTAATATAGTCTCACCGTATTTTCTTACCTTACTTATTGCTTACACATCAACTAAAAGGATTTATACAGCCTAATCCCTATTTCACAACATTTTTAGTAAGAAATCTAACATTTGAACATTGCTTAAATAAAAACTGCTCTTATTTTAGTTCAATTTTGTGGCAAAATTAAGAAACAGCTAGCTATTTCCCTCTTCGTAACACCTTTACAATGTGAAGTTCCAACATTAACTCAATGAAAAGGAGTATTTCCCCTAAATATATTCAATTACTTAGCAATGATGTTCGTTATCATTTCCTTAAACTGTCGAGAAATCACACCAGGTAGTGTGCTTAAAGAAACAAAAGCTTTATGTTTTATGTTCCTTTTTACATAAAGAAAAACACACAGTGTCTTTAATTACTCATAAACATAGTTCTATTTGGAGAAGTAAAAGATTCTGCATGCAATTAATTGACACTACATCGAGAGGTCTTCAAAGTAAAGATGTCCAAGATACACAGTCACTTAAGTTTTGCTTTCAAAAATGCAAAATGGTCGTAATTATTTATACTCTGGTAAAACACAGAGCCTTCACTAGCCAGCAGCCCAGTGCTAGGAGCCCAATGAAGAACTGTCCTCAAGGATCACTTGGGGCAGAGTTATAGACCAGGAAAGATCGGCCTCCTTGATCTTCATCACTCATCTTCTCATAATTTCTCTCTGAATCATTCATTCATACTAAAGTGAGCTGCAAAAGACTGGATGCAATCAGTTTTAGCTTCTGACATGGACTTTGTAAATGCAGACTTTGTAAACGCCTGCATGGACACTATCTAAGTTATTGCTTACTCTATTGGCATAGGAGGCCAGCCTTGAGCTCGTGTCACAGATTTTTTTTAACTTTTTATTTTGAGATGATTTATAGACTCCCTAGAAGTTTCAGCTACAGCACAAAGAGTCCCTTGAACCTTTCACTCAGATTCACCAATGCTCCACAGATTTCTGAAACTTCCCTTTTCCATTGTCCACATTAAAACACAAGAAGATAAGTGTATTCTTAATAAACATGACAAAGTTGCTCTCACATTTGTCTTCAAGGGCTTCAGGAAGACAGCTAATTATTAATTAGATTGCAAGTAGAATGATGCTAATGTAGTCCTGGTGAACATACTTGTTTCCAGGCTGGCATGATATGGCATGCAAGTTGGCATGCAGTGTTATATGAACATATGGCAGCCAGAAGCTGCTGTTTCCTCCTAGGAAACAGCAACGGGAACGTCAGCTCCCACAGTATTGAAGACACACACCCCAAAACTCCTCAGTGCTGCTGAGGGCTCAGTGCACATGCCATTTCCCAGTCACCGGGATGGGGAAATAAACTCTTCATGGGGTGTCATGCCAGCAAACCACAGGCAGGGAAAGTCTGTTTCCCCCAGAAGAGAAGGACAAAAAACCAGAAGTTCTCCCTGAAGCTGTTGTGTCAGAGAACAGTCTGGGGCTTTCCATTTGCAGTTATGAGACTTCATTATAAAGAAACTTCTCCCTGAGAAGACCTCAACCATTCAAACGGTGTAGCCCTTTGCCTCCAAGCAACGATGTCCTTATAGACAGAAGGATCTGTAAGGATCCACCTCGTCATATTACGACTGAAAAAAACAGAGACATTCTATGACTTGTTCAAACGTTCAGAGTCTGGATAAATATTTGAAGTTGTGAGCATTTCTAGAATTCCACTGCTAAGGTGGTTCCTCCTTCCTTATTAGTCTCTCCCCAAGTGTAATAATCTTCATTCTGAAAATTCATCTAAATTTTACCTAAATCTCCACTGCTGAAATTCATTTTCTTCATTCTGTGTTCCGTGGAAATAAAGCACATTTAGTATGTAATATGCTTGCATCTTCTTGAAGACTATTGAAATTTCTCTCAGCTTTCCTTTAGTTAAAACATATAAATGAAGCTGCTTCAGGAGGAAGGTTGCAATTTAGGTTTGTGCTTTTGATTATTTATAGCTACTGAAAGCATTCCTGTTTGCTTAAATATATAACCTTGAATTATCCCTGTTCTAGAAATTCAGCTATATAAAGATAATTTAATAAAACATGCCTTTTGCCCTTTAATGTGCTTTTTATTTGAACAAGCAGTTTGAAATTCATCACTTGGTGGAATATGTTATTCCTAAAGACTCTACTGATTTAATGCAATATTTTTCACTGAACAAGTGAAGTCCTAATTACACTCTTAATAAACGCACACTTTCCTTCCTCTTGGTCCCTGCTTTCTGTTCTCAAATGAGGCGGTGACTCAATAATGCTAACAGAAAAGAGGAAGAGAAGAATCTTTTGTGCCATGATTACATCCTGAAAATGAAAACTCCTCGCACTAGTTATTGGAAGTGTTTCCAGGGTGCCTTCAACTGAAAGACCTTTTTTAAAGTTCTTTTACCACATGAAAAGATTCTTGAATTTGGGAGTATAAAACTGTCAGTTTCTATAAAAACCTGGCTTCTGGAGGAACCAGCATGCCAAACTGCAAGAGAGCAGAGGACGTCAGGTGCCTGACCTGGTCATGCCATCATGCTGAGGGGCGAAAACCTGAACAATCACAGCCCCTGAAAAGCTCGGTTTCTTTTGTCTCTCTTCAGGCAATCCTGTGAATATTTGTTTTTTATTGCTGTGGCTGTTGTCATTACTGGATGTTTCTATGTGCTTTGGTGCTCTTCCAGGGGGGCAGCGTCCCCATCAGGAAGCATGCCAGACAGAGCAGAATGCCATTAGGAGGAGAGTGCGTCTGCTGCAAGTGGGCTGCCTCCGACGCGGGGGATTTTGCTCTGCAAGTGTGGATCATAATGGACTCCTTCACTAAATGACTTTGGGTGAGCAGGGCTTTGGCAGAGGCCCTGCAAGTCCCATGCTCTGTTATAAAACTGAATGCCCGTGTAATGGACGCTCCAGGAGAAGTGGGGATGTGAGGGCAGGTGGGTGGGAGAGAGTCATGTCTAAAAGGCATAAACAACACTGGAGAGGGAGAGTAGAGGAATGCGAGCTTGTGACCAAGTTTGCCCAACAGGCCAAAGGACGCATGGACCCAACTAACTTAAAGCAATAAAGATGTTTTACAAGGATTCCCATCATAATAATTCTAGAAGAGAGAAACAACAAACAAACACATATAATATTTTAATAGGTGGGTGAAAAGTGCTGTAAAGAAAAATAAAGGGTTAAAGGAGTGATGCAGAGGGAATTAGCATTACTTTGTAAAACCTACATGAAATGAATGCCTCTCTACTATGGAGAAATGAGCTCAGACCTCATGAAATTAAGGTAGTAAGCAAGGCCTGCATAAAACTTGAGGAAGCAGCTCAGACAGAAGGAAGAGTAAATGCAAAGGCTGTCAAGTAGGAAAGAGCTCAGTGTTCGGAGAGCAGCAGGACACCTATGTGGGTGAAAGGAAGTAAGTTAGTGGGAGGGGATTAAGAGAGTCTTATCAGGAACAGTGGCCCAGCATAATAATTTGGGAAAGAAAGATATCAATGGAGGGTACTGAATAGAGGACTGACTTGACCTAACCTAGGTTGTTCTTTTTTTTTTTAATATGAAATTTATTGTCAAATTGGTTTCCATACAACACCCAGTGCTCATCCCAACAGGTGCCCTCCTCAATGCCCATTACCCACTTTCCCCTCCCTCCCACCCCCCATCAACCCTCAGTGTATTCTGTTTTTAAGAGTCTCTTATGGTTTGGCTCCTGCCCTCTCTAACTTTTTTTCTTTCCCTTCCCCTTCCCCATGGTCTTCTGTAAAGTTTCTCAGGATCCACACAAGAGTGAAAACATATGGTATCTGTCTTTCTCTGTATGGCTTATTTCACTTAGCATAACACTCTCCAGTTCCATCCACGTTGGTACAAAAGGCCATATTTCATTCTTTCTCATTGCCATGTAGTATTCCATTGTGTATATAAACCAAAATTTCTTTATCCATTCATCAGTTGATGGACATTTAGGCTCTTTCCATAATTTGGCTATTGTTGAGAGTGCTGCTATAAACATTGGGGTACAAGTGCCCCTATGCATCAGCAAACCTAGGTTTTTAACAAAACAACACTCTGTTGCCATGTGGTGAACAGATTGCAGAGGAGCAAGAGTGGAAGAAGGAATACCAGTTTGGACGTTACTGAAGAAATCCAGGAGAGAAATGATGATGGGTTGGATTGTGGTTAGCCTAAGTAGAGTAAATGGTCAGATTTGAACTGTAATTTGAAGGTAGAGCAACAGGGTTTGCCAATAAATTGGATACGTGTTTATGAAAAGGACAGAATAAAGATGACTCCCAAGATTTTAACCCAAGAAAGTGGAAGGATGGGATTATATTTATTGAGATGTGGAAGACTAGGAGAGGAAAGAATTGGGGGAGAAAATTAAGAAGTCTATTTTAGATATTTTTTAAATGTTTATTTATTTTTGAGAGAGCTAGAAAGACACAGTATAAGCAGAGGAGGGGCAGAGAAAGGGGGAGACGCAGAATCCAAAGCAGGCTCCAGGCTCTGAGCTGAGCACAGAGTCCAATGCAGGGCTCGAACGCACAAACTGTGAGATCATGACCTGAGCCGAAGCCAGACACTTAACCGGCTCAGTCACCAGGTGCCTCTATTTTAGATATTTTGAGTATGAAATGCCAACCAGATATTCAAACAGAGAAGGTTGAATAGGCAATTAGATATGTGAATATGAAATTTAGAATTCAAAAAGGCTATCGCAATGGAATCTAGCAATGAGAAGGAAGTCATGACTGGTCTCATCAGACTAGAGATGGTCATTGAAGTCATGGAGCTTGATAAGATCATCTAGGAAGTGGGTGTCGATTAGAAAAAATTCAAGGGCTGAGTCCTGAAACAACCAGGATTTAAAGAAAGGTGAAAATGATCTATCATAGGAGACAAGGAGGTGGCCAGTGAGGCAAGAAAAACAAGAAGAATGCTGCTTCACTAAACACAAGAAATATTTCAAAAAGGAGGGTGAATAACTATGCTAAATGATGATGATAGATTAAGAAACATTAGGAATAAGAATTAAACATTAGATTTGACTAGTAAAGATCACTGGTGTGTATGACAAATCAAGTATTTTGGACTGATGCGGATACATCAGTGGTACAAAGACATGAGGGGAAAAAGCATATGAGAGATACTGAGAACAGATAACTCTTTCAATTAGTTTTTCTGTAAAAGGAGTAGAGAAATAGAACAGGAGCTGAAGGGGAATGATATGTTCGGGGAAATTTACTTTAACATGGGAGCTAGTACAGTTTATTTGTATAATGATGTAAATGATATAGTAAAAGAAAAATTTGATCTTCCAAGAGAGGGAACAATTGAAGGAGAGAAATGCTCAAAGGGAGAAGTGCCTGGTGGCTCAGTCCAACTCTTGATTTTGGCTCATGTCATGATCTCAAGGTTCCTGGGATCGAGCCCCACATCTAGTCTTTGCTGAGCTGTGATTCTCTCTCTCCTTCTCTCTCTGCCCTTCCCCCATTTGTGCTCTCTCTTTCAAAATTAACAAACATTAAAAAAAAAAAGAAATCCTCCAAAGAAATATTATCAAATTCAGTGTTTCTCAAACTATCTGGTGATGAAAAATAAGCCCCCACCCACAATTTGTCAAAGACTAATGCTTCTGTCAAATACAAAATCAATATTAGAATAATGAAAGAAATACACTCACATTATATACAAGATCAATTTTTAAATTGTAAGATTCAACAAAGTCAACTGTTGTTATAAAAATTTCTATATATTTATTCTCCATCTCTGTACTTGTCTCATCACAAACTGGTACATTATCAGTCCATGATAGGGCTGAACCAGCGCACAAGAGGAAGCGTTGACTGAAATAAGAGAAAGAACAGTGCATCCAAAATTAAAAGTTGGGAAGGTAGAGTAAGTATATGGGCTTAGATGAAATTAGAGCAGTAGACTTCTGGGAGGATGTGGAGGTTGTCTTCTGTTGGCTTTTATTTCCTCCATGAAGACAGAGTGAGTGAAGATGGGGTATGAGGTGTTGGGGGATTGAGGAGAGAGAAGTTTAAAAAGTAGTCTAGAAGAATGAGGGTATAAGTGGACTAAGGAAGTCTAGTAGGGTTGTCGAATAGTACTAAAGACTTTCTTGAAATTTGAAGCCATGAATTTAAAATTAGTCCAGTTGGTATTGTTGTATATATTTTTTCAACCACATATGCCTTCTTAGATGCAGGTGTTGAATAGGAGAAGCGTTATCTAACCAGGGTTAGAGAGGATATGACAAAGGGAGAAAAGGCAAGGGAGGAGAAAGTGCTCTTCTGGTAACATCCCTCAGATAAATTCATTCTCCTACAATCCTGTTGCCACCACTCATAAAAACATTCATTGTTAAATGCCTTATTTGCTATAATAATCTCTTAAATGACTTTCCTTTGCCAGTGTATCTGCATATTATAACCACATTAATCTTGCTAAAACCCTCCATTCATTATCTCACTCAGTTAGCCCAAGAAATCATGGTACTTCCTTTCATCTCTAAAAACCAATTCTAGCTGCCACTTAAGACCACCTAGAGTCACATCTCCACCTTCTCGAGCACACACTGGGTCAATTCTTCAAGTTACTGTTTATTGTTAACTCTCTCATATATATGTACACACATGCACACAAGCACCAACATATGTATAGATCATAGAGTAATGCCTTTCCCATTTTGCATGTCACCCATATCTTACACTTTTTCAAGACTTTGGAAATCATATTTTAATTTAATAAACTCTGATTGAATGGCTACTATGTACCAATCACTGTTCTAAATAAGAGCGATAAAAATACCATGATTTCCTTGCTCTCGTTTTGATCCACACAACATTGTTCCTTCCCCTGCCTGAATTTTTGTAGGATTTAGTTTATAACATGAAAAAAAAATAGAGAGAAAGAGACTATTTATACTCTAGTATTTTATGGGTTTTTTTTTTTTTGCTGTCTTTTTTTTTTTTTCAACGTTTATTATTTTTGGGACAGAGAGAGACAGAGCATGAACAGGGGAGGGGCAGAGAGAGAGGGAGACACAGAATCGGAAACAGGCTCCAGGCTCTGAGCCATCAGCCCAGAGCCCGACGCGGGGCTCGAACTCACGGACCGCAAGATCGTGACCTGGCTGAAGTCGGACGCTTAACCGACTGCGCCACCCAGGTGCCCCTAGTATTTTATGTTTTTAAATCTTGCAATTCTTGTCACTGTGTAAGTTTCTAAAAGGCTGTGACAGTTTTGTATTTCTTTTATATCCAGCATGGTGCTGGATATAGAATACTCATTTATTAAATACTTGATGACATCATAATCTTATTAAGATTTGTGAGCTGCATATCTTTGAAATAGAGTTCACAGAATGTCTAATATTTACACTCTTTAGAACATGTTTACTTTACCAATTAGGTTTTGCTTGGCTTCAATTAACAGAAACTCAACTAACAATAACTTTAAACAAAGAGAGTTTGTTTTCTCTTAGAAAAGTACACAATTAAGCAGGAGCTATAATTGATTGAGCTACTCAAGGACATAGACTCCACCACCATTTTGTCTTGGCTTCTCACTTCATGGTAACAAGCCTCATTTACAGAAAGGATGCAGAACTGGAGGGTATTTGTGAGAGACAGACATTCCTCCCTTTTGTTGTACAGCAAGATGTTTCTCACAAGTTTTCCACCTTCCCCTTCCAGTTTGCCAGCTGTTACTCCATTACAATGCCACCCATAGCTGCCAGTGAGACTAGGAAAGTGACTATTTAGAGTTCTTCAACCGCCACAGAAAGAGGTAGCAAAGGCAAAGAGAATTAATAATAATTGTATAACCAAATATTCATTTGGTAATAACATTCGTCTAGCTCATTTCTTCACAGCAAACCCATTCATACTTTGCAGAGGTCTCTAAGCACTGCAACATCACAATGTGCTATTTCCCATAAGTGGGAACTCCTTTTCTCCTCATGGTTAACAAGTCTGTCCCTTCCATGATTTCCAGCAGAGGTTTTAGTTCTTCCCCATATCCACTAATATCATTGGAAATTGTACTTTTGGTCACATGATTATCTACTTTCAGGCAGTTGAATATTATTAGGATTGCTTACAGCCTGGAAATGAATCCATGACACCTCTATCCCCACCAACTTTCAGTCCATACCATTAGATTCAAAGATTTTAGGTTTGCCTCCGATATCCTCTTGTCTCCAACGTATTATAGCTTTCCAAAAACAAAAAGAGAGGGAGTGATGTCACCTGGAAATACTAGATTATAGATGGATAAATGGGTTTCTAAATTGTGGTCTTTTTCAGTGCTTTTAATATGCTAATATCCTGCCAACCTTCCAAAAGGATTATATAACAAGCTATATTTATATTTAATATATTTAATACTATTTATTTATGTTAATATTATTTAGCATGATTTATTTTTTCAGACATCATTTTGTAGAGACAATTTTTGATGGGAAAATCTTTCATAATGCCAGTCTCAATATTTTTAGATGCGTAGATGCCTATCTCTGTTCAAGACCTAAGGATTCTGCACCTTAAATGACTGAAAATTATAAAGACACAATTGTACCACCTGGGTTCAACCTCATGACCCTGTATTTTTCCCAAAAGCTATATTCTTGAAAGTTGAACTTCCACAATTGATCCATATACAAAGTTTTACCTCTAGTCCAGGACATAGGGCACACTGTATCCCTATCCTATCCCTACCTCTTCTCCTACATCACTGACACAAACTAATGTGAAAGTCATGATCATCTGAGCTTTTCCATTTCACTGAGTCTTAGACTTTATTATATATATATTTATTACATTATATATTATATTATATTATTTATTTATATTTATTTATATTTATATATTATTTATATATAATTATATTAATATATTAATTTATTACATATTATATTAATATATTATATAGTATAATAATATAATATATAATATTATAAGAATATATAGTTATAGTATATATACTATATATTTATATATTAATATATAAATAAAATATTATATATATTTATATATATATACACACACACAGTTTCCTGACAAAGTATAGTGAATATAGCATAATACAACTTTATAAAGATACACACTAGGGGTGCCTGGGTGGCTCAGTTTGTTGAGTGTCTAACTTTGACTCAGGTCATGATCTCACTGTTTGTGAGTTCAAGCCCCATGTCTGGCTCTGTGCTGACAGCTCAGAGCCTGGAGCCTACTTTGGATTCTGTCTCTCTCTCTCTCTCTCTCTGCTCCTCCCCCACTCATGCTCTGTCTCTCTCTGTCTCTCAAAAATAAATAAATGTTAAAAAAAAAAAAAAGATACACACTGTTTCCTAATGAAATAGTAGAATCATGGAAGGTGTTTCAAAGGTCATTTGGTCTCATACTTAGCCAAAACAATACCTGAAGCATCCAAGGCAGATGGCTGTCTGGCCCAAGGGTATTCAGCCAGACTGAATATAAAAGCCAAAATTTACCAGTGTCATCATTAAGGGCTGCATTACACACACACACACACACACACACACACACACACACAAACACACACACACACACACACACACACACACACACAAATTCAACGTTTAATTATTTTTGGGACAGAGAGAGACAGAGCATGAACGGGGGAGGGGCAGAGAGAGAGGGAGACACAGAATCGGAAACCGGCTCCAGGCTCTGAGCCATCAGCCCAGAGCCCGACGCGGGGCTCGAACTCACGGACCGCGAGATCGTGACCTGGCTGAAGTCGGACGCTTAACCGACTGTGCCACCCAGGCGCCCCCCCTAGGCTGTTTATTAAAATCGTTGTTAGAGAAACTTCAAATGTCTCAGTGGTGTCATTTTATCACTTTCAAAAGGTGTTTATATATATCACATATCAACGTGCTTGGTAATGCAATTCTTAACTTCTCCTTTTTAATCTTCACCTCAGTGCCTACTGATACAGTACTAAAAAGTGGCAGATAGCCCTAATGTAAAGAGGATCCACCATTGCTTTTTATAATACCACAGTAGTAATATTTAGAAAAGATTTAATAAAAATAATTTAATGAGCAATTTGTTAGTTTTAAAGGAGCTCTGTAAAACATTGCATTTTTGCTTCCTCCTCCAAATATTCCTAGCCAAATAAAGAAAGTGTTTTAGAAAAACAAACAAAAAATCTAAGTTTCAATTTGTATAAATGACTTCCCCAGTCAAAGAGATAGTGGGTGCATCATAAAGATTTCAATTCAGGTTTTCTGCATGGAGCCATAGTTTCCAGTTTCTTTCTTTTTTAAAAAAAAATTTTTTTAAGGTTTATTTATTTTTGAGACAGAGAGAGAGCATGAACGGGGGAGGGTCAGAGAGACACAGGGTCAGGGAGACACAGGGTCAGGAAGACACAGAATCCAAAACAGGCTCCAGGCTCCGAGCTGTCAGCACAGAGCCCAATGCGGGGCTCGAACTCACAGACCAGGAAATCACGACCTGAGCCGAAGTTGGCCGGACTGAGCCACCCAGGCGCCCCTCCATTTTCCTTCTTATTGGGGGTTCTTTCCAGGCCTTTTGTGTTCAAATGGCTTCTCTTCCTTAATCTCAAGCACTGTTCATCAAAAATGGAAATCGGCTTTCTATAATCTTGAATATGCTTTCTTAGTACAGATGGTAGATAGTAGGTGTTCACAAGTCAAAACTCTATGTATACTATACTTAATGTCCAAATTCACTCTACCGTAAGAGGGTATAAGAATGGCCTAGCTAGGTGTCAGTCGAGTGTTCATTGTTGGAATTTGGATATTCAGGAAGCTTATTTATTTATTTATTTATTTATTTATTTTAAAAATTTTTAAATTTATTTTTGAGAGAGAGAGAGAGGGAGGGAGGGAGGAAGGAAGGAAGGGGCAGAGAGAAAGGGAAACACAGAATCTGAAGCAAGGCTCTGAGCTGTCAGCACAGAACCTGATACAGGGCTTGAACGCACAAACCATGAGATCATGACTTTAGCCAAAGTAGCAGCATACATTTCAAAATTAGTTAAACAGCATTAATAAAATGATACAAGATATTAAATAACAGCATAAAATAGAATTAGAAAAGCTCATAAATAAGGTGACAGACTTTAAAGAATTAGAAAAGAAATTAGAAATGAAGATCAAACTAGAAGTAACACAAAAGTATATAAACACAATAAAAATGGATTAAGAGAGAGAAAAATAAAAATAGGGAAGTGTTAGAATCAAAAAGAAATGAAGAAAGAGATAAAAAAAATGTCTTGAAAGTGGCACATATTGAAGATAGGCAAAGAAGATCCAACTTCTAGGTAATAAGAGACTTAACACCAAAACAAGGGAACTAAATACTAAACTAAATAAAAATTAAGAGCAAAATTCAAGAAAACTTTTCTAAAATAATTGTTAAAATTTGAAAATATACACTGAAACATCACACTGTACATCCAAGAATATTGACATGGAATGATCTATACCAAGATCATATTCATATATATATATATATATATGTATATCTCATAAATATTACACATATATGAAAAAACATCCTTTGCACATCTAGAAAAAAAGGGCAAGTGACACACACAGAACAATATTTAACTATTATCATATTTTCTTGCTGCAACACTGTATGCCCCCCAAAAAAGGGAGGAGTAACAAAGAATCTCAAGGAAAGAAAATGTGAACTGAGACTTTCACTTCCAGAAAAGCTTACTTTCAAAGACAAAAGGCATAGAATATTTGTCAGAGACATTCAAGTACTCAAAAATATTGTTCCGAGGACCTCTACCTGAGGAATCTTGTAGAAAACAAGCTTAATTTAGACAACCAAAATGACTAGAGCTGTATCAGGACAAATACTTATGAGCATGAAATGTAGTTACTGATGGAACTAAGATTAAACGAGAAGAGTATATAAGGTAATGAATATATATTCTGTAATGTAGAAATAGTACAACTCTAAAACATGGTGCAAAAATGGAATGGAATATGCAAAAAAAATTAACTCTTTTAAATACTTATAGTGGGATAATAGCAATAGTATTGTTTTCTGAGACTGCCATGTATACATAGTTGAATAAAGCAAATCAGTAATTTTTGGATATTCTACCTCTATCTTCCTCTGTGAACTTAAAAATTATGATTGGAAAGAAACATCTCCTTATGAAATTACTCCAGCTAGTTTTATAAACATGAAAGAGTTATCTAATATGATAGTTAAGGGGCGCCTGGGTGGCGCAGTCGGTTAAGCGTCCGACTTCAGCCAGGTCACGATCTCGCGGTCCGCGAGTTTGAGCCCCGCGTCGGGCTCTGGGCTGATGGCTCGGAGCCTGGAGCCTGTTTCCGATTCTGTGTCTCCCTCTCTCTCTCTGCCCCTCCCCCGTTCATGCTCTGTCTCTCTCTGTCCCAAAAATAAATAAATGTTGAAAAAAAAATTTTTAATATGATAGTTAATAGTCACATTTATGTACAGCACATGAAATTTGGCTAGTCCAAATTAAGATGTGATATAAATACAAAATATACAACAGATTTCCAAGATTTAGTACAAAAAAAATGTAAAATATCTCAATGATTTTTATATTGAATACATGTTGAAATGATAATTTTTTATATTGGGTTAAATATATATAATATATTAAAATTAATTTTATAAGTTCCTTTTAACTCTTCAGCATGGCTATAAGAATACGTATAATTACATATGTCATTAATTTTTGTGGATCATATTATTTCTATTTGACAACACCAAATTAGAATAACACCATTTTAGAATCTTCAGACTTAATGGATCTGGTCACAAACATCAATAGCTGCCAATGTAAAGCCAAAGTGAAGTACAGACATTACGTGTCTCCTGATGAAAGAATGTATCACCATTTGTTGTCTTGCCAAAGAAATGCAACCAGAGTCTGATCAAATCCCTAAATCCAGATACATCTTTGCAGGAAATTCTGAGAACAGAGAAATATGTTGAACTGAACTATGAGTGACATGGTGTTCAGAGTCATAAATGCAACATTGAGGCATATGAGGAAGATTTGTACCCTTCAACCCATTTTCCAGACAAGAGAAATTACTATAGTTCTCAAAATACACAAATAGTACAAGAAAGTACAATAAAAAAGAAGGGAAAATGAATTATAAAAATATTTGATTATTCCAAGATAAGGCAAGAAAAGAGGAATAAAAAGAAAGAACAGCAGGGACAAATTGAAAATAAATAGCAAGATGATAGAAATAAACCAACTACAAATAACACATTAAATATAAATGAACTATTGTGTTGTATGTACCCCTTCAAATCAGCATTTTGGTATCCTTTGGATAAATACCTACTAGTGCAATTGCTGGGTCATAGGCTAATTCTATTTTCCAGAGCAGCTGCACCAGTTTGCATTTCCACCAATAGTGTAAAAAGCTTCCCCTTTCTCAGCATCCTCACCAACATCTGTTGTTTCCTGAGTTGTTAATTTTAACCATTCTGACATGTGTGAGGTGGTATCTCATTGTGGTTGTGATTTGTATTTCCCTAATGATGAGTGATGTTGAGCATCTTTTCATGTGTCTGTTAGCCATCTGGACGTCTTCTTTGGAAAAGTGTCTATTCATGTCTTCTGCCCATTTCTTCACTGGATTATTTACTTTGGGGGTGTTTTAGCAGTGCTGTCAACAATAGTCAAACTATGGAAAGAGCCCAAATGTCCATTGACTGATGAATTAATAAAGAAAATATGGTATATATATACCACAGAATACTACTCAGCGATTAAAAAGAATGAAATCTTGTCATTTGCAACGTGGATGGAACTAGAGTGTATTATGCTAAGTGAAAAACATCAGAGAAAGACAACTATCATATGATTTCACTCATATGTATAATTTAAGAAACAAAACAGATGAACATAGGGGATGGGAAGGATAAAGAAGATAAAAACACAGAGGGAGGTAAACCATAAGAGACTCTTAAAGATACAGAACAAATTGAGGATTGCTGGAAGGGTGGTGGGTAGGGGGCTGGGCTATATGCATGATGGACGATAAGGAGGGCACTTGCAGGGATGAGCACCTAATTCTTCCAGATGCAATTAAAGTCTATTTCCTCTATAATACACACACACACACACACACACACACACACAACACACACGAACTAAACACTTCAAATAAAAGACTAACATTGGTTTTTGTTTTTTTAAAAAAGACTCAACTAAATGAAGCTTAGAAGAGACAGTCTTTTTTAAAACTTTTTTTCAGTTTTATTGAGAAACACAGTTAAGCCTTGAAAAACATGAGTTCAAACTGTGTGGGTCCACTTATGTGTGGATTTTAAAATACAGTACAGTACTGTAAATTTATTTTATCTAATGTTTTTAATAACATTTTATTTTCTCTAGCTTACTTTGTTGTAAGAATACAGTAAAGAATACATATAACACACAAAATCTGCGTTAACTGACCTATTAGTAAGGCTTCCAGTCTACAGTAGACTATTAGTTAAGTTTTTTTAATATTTTTTTTATTTTTGAGAGGGAGAGCACAAGCTGGGGAGAGGGAGAGAGAGGGAATCTTAAGCAGGGTCCATGCTCAGCACAGAGCCTGATGTAGGGCTTGATCTCATGACCCTAGGATTATGACCTGAGACGAAATCAAGAGTTGGAAGCTCAACTAACTGAGCCACCCAAGTGCCCCAGTAGTTGAGTTTTGAGCAAGTCAAAAGTTATATGTGGATTTTTAACTTCATGGAGGTTGGTGCCCCTAAGCCCTTTGTTGTTCAAGAGTTAACTATAACTGATGTACATCAGTACAGTATATAAATTTAAGGTATACAGTATGATGGTTTGATTTTCATATACAGCATTGTGAACTGATTACCACAGTAGGTTTAGTTAACATCCATCATCTCACATAGACACAATAAAGGGGAAAAAAATGTCTCCTTGTAATCAGAAGTCTTCAAATCTAGTCTCCTAACTTTTCTATATATCATACAACAGTATTATGGTCCTCATGTTACACATTACATCTATAGCATACTTATTTTATATTTATAACTAGTAGTTTGTATATTTCAACCTCATTCTTCCAATTTCCCCTTCCCATATCTTACACTTCTGATAACCACAAATTGTATCTCTTTTTCTATAAGTTTTGTTAGGTGTGTTTTTAAATAGATGCACATACAAGTAAGTTCATACAGTATTTGTCTTTCTCTGTCTGACTTATTTCACTTAGCATAATGCTTTTCAAGTTCCATCCATGTTTTCACAAATGGTAGGGTTTCCGTGTTTTGTTTTGTTTTTTATAGCTGAATAATTTTCTAGTGTGTGTGTGTGTCTGTGTGTGTGTGTGTGTATCCCATAACTTCTTTATTTATTCACCCATTGATGGACGCTTGGGTTGTTCCCATGAGACAGTCTTCTAAGGACATAGGGTAAAAAAGCTATACCACACAAACATTAACAAAAAAGGAAATTGGTATGGCTATATTAGTATCAGCAAAGTAGAGTATAAGGCAAGAAAGATTACTAAACATACCTTCACCAAAAGCACTGGGTATTATCTGTAAGTGATGAATCCCTAAATTCTACTCCTGAAATCATTATTACACTACATGTTCACTAAGTTGGATTTAAATAAAATTAAAAAAATAGAAAAACATTTCAGAGCAGCTCCATTCATAAGAGCCCCAAATTGGAAACAACACAAACATCCATCAACAAGAGAATAAATTGTTTAGCACATGCTTTTCCCATGCCCTTTTCCAATTATTACCATCCCCAATTGTCATCACTATCATGACTTCTATCTGTATAGATTAGTTTTCTCTGTTTTTGAAATTTATATAAATATAACTAGATAGCATGTGCTATTTTGTATCTGTCTTTTTTCACTTTACATTTTGTCTGGGAGATTCTTCCATGCTATTGTGTACAATTGCAATTTATTATAATTTCTGCATAGCATTTCATTATGTGAACACATCACACATATTTATCCACTTGACAGTTGATGAACATTTGGAGAGTTTACAATTTTATTTTTATTTTTTTTAACGTTTATTTTTGAGACAGAGAGAGACAGAGCATGAACGGGGGAGGGTCAGAGAGAGAGGGAGACACAGAATCCGAAGCAGGCTCTAGGCCCTGAGCTGTCAGCACAGAGCCCAATGTGGGGCTCAAGCTCACCGACTGTGAGATCATGATCTGAGCCGAAGTCAGAGGCTTAACCGACTGAACCACCCAGGGGCCCCAGGAGAGTTTACAATTTTAGAGTATTACAAATAGTGCTTCTATAGAACATAATTTCATGTCTTTAGGTGTCCATATATACATACATGCATATATATATATACATGCATGCATATATATATACATACATACATGCATATATATATATATATACATACATGCATATATATATATACATACATACATGCATATATATATATATATATATATATATATATATACACATACACATTTCTGTTGAGTATACCCTCAAGAGTGGCATTACTTACTGCGTCATAGGGTATGAATGCATATATTCAGCTTTAGTGAATAATTGCCAAATAGCTTTCTAAAGTATCTGAAATTTATCCTCACACCAGCGGGGTATGAGGATTCTGGTCACTCTATATCTTCACAAACACCTTTTTATTTTAGCCATAATGGCATTGTATTATGGATTAAATTTGCATTTTTTGATGAAAATCAAGTTGAGCACCTTTGCATGTTTATGTCTATGAATAACCTCAGTGAAGTGTCTGTCAAGGTCTTTTTTAATTTTTCTACTAAGTTACCTGTCTTTTTCCCACTAATTTTAAAGAATCTTTTTCTTTGTTAGATATACATTTTGAGATTGTTTTATCCAATTTTGTGGCTTACATTTTCTTTTTCTTAAAAGTAGTACTTAACTTTAACATAGTCTTTTGTTCATTATTTTTTAAAAAAAGGTTTTCTTAACTCAGGATCTTCCTGGTCTTTCTTTTATTTGACTTACCTACCTCACAAAATTATCAGAATTAAATGTGATTGAGGATATGGAAGTGCTTTCTAATTAGTTAAACAATTATCATCGGATGCTGTAACTTACAACAAATGTACTTAATTAACTTAGGGTCACATAGAACATAATTAACATCTCACCTCTGATACTTATAATCTGAGTGAATTTAGGCAAGTGATTACTTCTCTTGTCCTCAGTTTCCTAATCAATGAAATAATAATAGTATATAACAAATAGGATTATTATAAAGATTAAATTAGGCAATGTATGTACTTTACATGGCAGCTGGCCAAGGTAGATTAAAGGTCAGTTATCATTTTCTTATAACTATGACAGAACTGTAGATGAACAAGAGAAGATGAAGCCCAAAATTCTTAATTTTAGCTAACACTAAATTTCTTTAAGAAGACAAAAGCAATGAATTATTTTTGTGCTGAGTATATATACTTTTAATTTTATTATTGACACTGATCACTTCTTTTCTTTGTATTCTCCATGATTTTCCACTTGAATTAAAACAAAATTTTTAACCAAAACATAAAAACTAAAAAGAGGAAATGGTTATTTTCAGAGATTACAAAATGGGGATTTTGCATAAAACAATCTTAAATTCAATCTCAACTTCAGAAAACACCATAGTTCGACCCACTTGGTTCTGTCTTCTCTACAAAATTGACTTATTAAAGTACGTCCTTTTATTTTCCCTGCTGAGTCACTCTACAGAGCCCTGATTTTGAAGTAAGACAGACATACGTGGGTTTGATTTCCAGTTCCTCCAGTCACACTTTAGTTTCCTTAACTGTAAAATAGGGTAAAAACTCCTATTGTTCAGATTTATCATTTAAGAATTAAGGTAGTAAATATAAAGAACCTAGTATGATACCTGTCAATAGTTAAGTGTAATAAGCAGTAACTATTAGTTTTGTGGACCCCAAACCATAAACCTCTCAAACTTCAAAGCAGTTCCAAGTGCAGCATTCTGATTATAGTTTATTCCTTTTTCTTTAATAATTTTTTAATGTTTATTTATTTTTGAGAGAGAAACAGGGTACGTGGGGGAGGGGCAGAGAGAGGGAGACCCAGAATCTGAAGCAGGCTCCAGGCTCTGAGTTGTCAGCACAGAGCCCAACGCGGGGCTGAAACCACGAACTGTGAGATCATGACTTAGCAGAAGTTGGACACTCAATTCACTGAGCCACCCAGGGGCCCCTGATTATAGTTTGTCCCTGATCAACAGTAATTGATTCTGAAAAATAATGTACTATACATCAAATCAATTTCCAAACATTATGGTTTGGCAAACCATGTAGTTAGAGTTTTGAAGTTAGTCTGCTTGGGTTTGAATATTTGCACTGCTCTTTATTAGCTATATAACCTTCCTTAATTTCTCCATGCCTCAGTTTCTTTTTGTATAAATGGTAATAATAATATTGACTTAAGAAATTATCTATGCTAATATTTTGAAAGCAATTATTACAGTGCCTGTTGTATAATAAGCTCTATAGAAATGTTTGGCAAAAATAAATAGTATATATGTCACTTCAAAATACATTCTCTTCATCAAATTGTTCTTTTAAGGAAAAAGCCAAAGCATTTTAAATATTTTTTAAATACCATTAACTCTAAAATAGTATTATGTATCTCATTCATAAATTAAATCACTTAACAAACATTTATGGAATACTTAATATATCCCAGGCCTAGGTATCTATCTCTCAAGAAAACTAAGACGTGTAGATAAATGTTTATAATATGATAATTGCTGTGTTCTACAAACTAAATAAAGCCACGATATACCTTGGTCTTTAGACCTTTCCATTTTAATTTTCACTCCTAGATGGTGCCAGGGACAACTTACAATGAGAGTTTAACAACTACAAAAGATAACCAAAATACGTTTATCGGCCCTGAAGATATAAAAATAACTGAGGAAATAGTTGAAAGCATCCTTGGTAGGTACAAAAATGTTTTGTTCCTCTTTATAGATGATGACAAGCTGCAAGGGACCTCTTTGTGATGGACGGAAGAGAGATATACAGAAATACGTCCCTCTTGAAAGATGTCTGTACAATCTAAAACAATTAATCTTGCTGGAGTCAGTCAGCTCTAATGGTGCTGCCTGGCATGGGCCATTCATCAAAACCCACCAATCCATCACACAGGACCAGACACACTGTTTGCAGGTCGGCCACTCCTGCCACGTGCCTAGATGCCTGGGAACCTGGGTAGAGCAGAGCAAGCCCTGAGAAGTTATTTATGTTTGTCTTAAAAGAGCAAATCTGAAGCTATTCATATACAACGTTATTGATTCTAATGAAGATGTCAACAAAAACTACCTCCTCTCTCAACACAAAGCTCATCTGTTTTGACAAATAAAAGTCTGACAATGTGTCCTCCTCACAAACTCAAAAGTCGAGGCATGACAGATCATTCTTGTCAGCATAAGCACATTTTCTAATATCTCTCGTTAAAAAAATAAAATAAAATCCTTATTAGAGCTGACATCCCTTATAGCTACCATCCCATTTCTTTGATCCCTATTTTTAAAAATATTTCTTCATTTCCTATTCTTCTTGAACATTCTCTAGGCAGACTTTGATTACTCTATTGAAATTACTTACGTCAATGTCACCAACAACACACTTCTTGCCATGCCCAATAAATAAATTTAGTTCACCTTCTCTCTCTCAAACTGTTTCTTCATTTCACTTCTAGAAAACCAGTGATTTTCTTCCTATTTCATTGAACACTCCTTCCAAATCTTTGCTGGTTTCTCTTTTTTTTAACTGCTAGATGTTGATGTGCTTCAGAACTTAGTCTGTGGTCTCTTTTCTTGTCTATACCTCCTCCCTACATTATTGTATCCTGTCTGATGGCTTTAAATACCATCAACATGCAACAGATTCCACAATTTGATAACTCCATTCTATACTTCTCCCAAATTCCATATTTTTATATTCACTGCCTGTTTGATGATTCTATTTGAATGTCTAAGAAGTATCCAAGGTTAAAACAACTAAACTATTGGTTTTCCCCCCAAAACACTGATTATCTCCTAGCCTTTCCTACCTCAGTAAATGTGATGTACACTATCACTCGCATTCAGAACCTTGCAGTCAGGGACGCTGGGGTTGCCCAGTCAGTTAAGCATCCCACTCTTGATCTCGGCTCAAGTTATGATCTCACAGTTCCTGAGTTCAATGCCCATATCAGGCTGTGCACCATGAGTGCATTATTCTCTGTCTCTCTCTCCCACTCTCTGTCTCTCTCTCAAAATAAATAAATAAATAAACTTAAAAAAATTAAAAACAAAAACAAAATCTTGCAGTCACGTTCGACCCCTCTCTTATCCTCACTACAGCTGCTATGCAATCAACCAAAAATGCCGTGAGAATTAATCAGGCCTAGGTTATATTTTTTGAAGTTAAAGGCAAAGAATGCAAAGGAAACTGGGGGCTCCAGAAGTTGTCAAAGTGACACAGGATGATAGCTGGGATGAAGGCAGTAACTGTCTTAATGCTTTGCTAGAGGGAAAACAACCTTAGCTTGACAATAGCTAGGCCTCCAGGATCCTGTGAGTCTTCTTTAACATATGAAAGTCCTTTTGGAACTTCCCCAGGTTTTTACCTTCCCCAACTGCCTAGTACACAATCAGTCACTTCTCACAATCCCAGTGCAGCTCCTTCGCCCAGGGGTCCTGGCCCTGTGCTTTAATAAATCCACCTTTTTATACCAAAGATGTTCGGAGAATTCTTTCTTGGCCGCGGGCTCCAAACCCCAACACTTCAAACCATGTCATTCTTATTCTCAGATCCTCTGGTTCCAGGTCATTAAGCATTGTCTCTTATAAGAACTACAATCAGGCTTTAATTTCTTATGAAGGGCATGTTTGGGAGAATATGGGTAAATGAAGAAAGAATTGGGATGAATAGATTGTGAGGAAGCCACTCTAGGGAAAAGTGGGAGCCAAGATGGTGGGAGGGGTATGAAATTCTCTGCAATTCAGTGGTGACAAAACCCATCTCGAAAAAAATAATGGGCTTCCAAGTGAACAATCAAATGTTTATGATATAGGACTAGTAATGATCTTCCCTATATCTAGCTTTCTAAACCAGATAAACACACTAGTCTCCCCTGGATCAACGAAGATGAGCTAACGAAATATCTATGGATACTTGCAATAATCAAACCAAACCTCTCCAGTCCTGAGCTTTTTCACAATCTGTTTTTCATTGCTTTCTAAACCATACCCACCTCTGAACTTATGGTTTTAGAACCAGAGGCTCAAATCTTACTTTTGCAGCCTCACAACTCATGTCTGAATGCTCCCCGCCCCATACCCCTGGCTTGACTACTGACTCCAGACCTCTGGCGCCCACGACTTTGTGGGTGTTTTCTTGCCTTGTCTGCTTCAAGAAACCAAAACTGGGCCCCAGTTACTCAGGTGGCACTCAGTGGGCCAGCCCTGATTGTCATGAGAGAGAGAAATTCTGTCAGATTGGGGCGGGGGGAGGAAGACAAATTTCTAGGTCAAAGAAATTTGAACTCAAGGGAATTTCTACAATGAATTTGTAAACCAATGATTAGTAGATTTAGTCACATTCAAGGTGTTTTTGCATTCTTTACACAAGTATACTAATTAATTAAATGAAATAATGCATATCAAGTGTTTAGCTCACTATTTAGCACACGCTGTGATGATTAGTACACTTGAGTAAACTGCCTTAGGAACCCAAATAAGCAAGTTCAATTGATGAATTTAGTCACATTTTTGAAGTGTGTTAAGTAAGTCTGTGTTAAAGATTTAATTGCTACTTACTTTTCATAAATGGACTACTCACTCCCTCTTACTTTCTTGAAGATATCACCAGGTTTTTCCTTTTAAATGTCTGTTTAGCTTAAATCTTAACTGTATTATTTTTGAAGATCTAATTAGCTTTAGCAAATGATTTATGAATCGAGCAGTATCCAATTGAGCAAGTACAGGGGAGCTCCTAAGAGTTGTATAAAATGAAAGGTTTTTATAGGAAGGCAGGTGGGACAAGAAAGTTGTCGGTAAAAGAAAAGACTTTACCAGGCAAAGTCACCTTCCCTTAGGTAGAAGGGCAGGGGGTCTTGTTAGGTAGATTCCCTCATCCTCCCTTGAGGGATGGGGATGACAGATTATCTCCTTGGTGTTGATCACTTAATTATATTTTAAAAGATTCTTCTAAATTAATATTTAGAGCCTTTCTATTAAAAAAAGTACTTAAGTTCTCTTTCAAGAGAAAGAATGTTTAAACAGAGTCATAAAATTATTAAGTTTTAAATTTTGTCTTGGGAACATATCCTACTAATGGGGACATTAATATTATCCTAATTTCAGAACATCAAATATTGTTTTACTAAGAAGTAGATGATAGATAAATACCAAAAGAAAAAGATAACAGACAGTGTGCTAAATGAAAAGTTAGGCAATATATCTGCCATTCATTCAATAGGCATATCCTGATATCTAATGGTTTAGTACTACCAGAAATAGCCTAATGAATCAGGACTGGTGGGATATCAGTGAACTTGTCTCACAGAGAACACAGTAAGAATATAAGAAATATAGTGGTAAACCAGACAGAAAAGTATTTGCCCTTGTGGAGCTTATAGTTTAGTAGTGGGGGGAAGGACAGAGAACATGCAATAAAAAAAATAAATAAACAAAAAATGAAGAAGATAATTTGGAAGATTAAATTACTTATCTTTCAAATTTATCTGTATAAGTGTTTTTGTGAGGGGGGAGGATTTGAATCCTCATATTAGGAAACTAATATTTTCTTAGTTTCCTCTTTGCTAAAACTGACAATTTTGTCAAGATCTTTTTAAGATAATTGATTAAAAGGAGAAACATCTCCATGATTTCGTCACCTTCTTTGAAGCTTCTCTAGGTATGAATAACTATCAAGGCAGCCCTTTTCCAACTAAGCCATGATATGAAAGTCAAGGAAAGGTCTTGAGGTCTTCAGAACCTAAGAACATTTTTTTTTGGTTGTGCTCCACAGTTTATCTCAGCTAGTTAAGCATGAGGAAGTGTCCCGCATTAATCTCAGACTGCTATCGAGAGATTTCCAACTTGATCTACTCCCATAAAATAACTTGGGTAACAAAAAACAAAAAACAAACAAAAAAAAAAAAAAAAAAAACAAAAAACAAAAAACAAAAAAAAAAAAACATTTGACCCCTGAGGTTGGTTTATGACTAAAGGGATCCCTTCACTGAGTAGGTCCACTAAGCAGTGAGATTATGTAAACTAGAGAAAGCCTATTCTTATCTATTAATTAGAACTGGTTCATGGGAACTCAAAATCTTTTCTTCTTACTGAAAACCATCACAAGAGTCAGTGTTAACCTATCCTGGTGCTCCTATGATATGAATGCCAATAGGTCTACTATTCAGTCAATAGGTCTACTACCCCTCTGATGTATGTTTCATATTCCAGAGTAAGAATTGAACTCCAAAGTGGATAACGTCCACTAAGATATTTGAAATAAAATCTCCTATGCATAAAAAATTTCTTTCAAAGCGAAAGAAATCTCATACAAGATTTCTTACAAATCTCAGAGATAGGTAGTATATCAATCACTATTGACTGAGACAGAAAACACTATTACTAGTATTCAAAGTAATTTAAAGAGGGAAAGAGTTTCTTTAATTTATTTTTTATTATTTATGTATTTATGTATTTATTTATTTAGAGAGGTCACAAGCAGGGGAGGAGCAGAGAGAGAGAGAAAATCCCAAGCAGGCTCTGCGCTGTCAGCACAGAGCCCCCGACCTGGTGCTTGATCCCACAAACTACAAGATCATGACCTAAGCCAAAGCCAAGAGTTGCACACCTGACAGAGCCACCCAGGTGCCCTATAAAAAGGGAAAGTTTAATATAAAGATTTTAAACATAATTTACTATAATGGGATTAAAAAAGAATGTTGAAGAATACTCTAGGGCTGAGGGAGTATACCCAATGAAGGAATATATTTGGAAGAGGATCCTCTAACTCTGCAGTTCAGAACTCATTGGAGAATGTATTGTTAGAAACCACTGAATGGCAGAGAAGTTCACTGAGTTTCCCCAGGCCAGATGAATCCACAATTGCTGGGTAATCAAGAAATACTCTTTTAGAGTACAAGTGAGCTAAAGTTGGTGGACAGGGAATTGTGGCCAGAACTGTCAAGACAGAAACACCTTCCAGGTGCAGGTGAGCTGAGGCTAGCAGGCAAGGAACTATAGCTGGAACCAACAAGCAGTGGTACCTCCAAGGTACACATAGACTATTGCTGTGACCTGACTGCTGGAGGGCCTACAAAACTCACTGGGAATCCACTCTTGGGGGTGCCTACAAAACTTGATAGGAAGCCATCCACAAGACTGCCAATGAAACTTAATGGGAATGAGTACCACTAGATGTGTCCCACATGTACCACTGGCAGCCAGGAAGGAGGAGCAAAAAGCATCTGGAAACACACTGAAACCAGGGAGGGAATCACCTTCTTATTGCAAAGTTCCTCCAGTGCACTCTACTGAAAAAGTTTAACATCATGTTTAATGCAAAAGAGAAATGGTTTTAGGGTCCATCTAAATTATTGCAAAGCAGGAGACAAATGGTAGATTTGGAGCTGGGAAGCAATAAACTGGTAACTGTTACAGACCATCAGACCATGTCTTTGGCTACTTGGTTTCCATATGTACCTTTCTAACACATTTGAACATCCCTACTACAACTCTGTATTTCCACCTAGCAAAATTCAGCCATCCTATTTACAAATGATGAAGTTCTTACCCTTTCCCCAAAATGAGGAGACAATCCTAGCAGTCATTGTACCCATTGCTGACTATATCAGTAATTCCTCAAGTTCTGTCACAATTCAGACTGAATATGCCATTACCTAAAGACCAGTCTGTAAAGTTAACTTCCACCAACTAGTATAAAAAATTAAATAAGAAGAAGAAAGAAGAAAATGATTAGTATATGTAAATTTTACAATAGAATATATATCAAACTACTATCTTGGTCCTTGTTTCTGCATCTGGCAATTAGGCTACAGTTGGTATCTATGAGTTCCTTCACTATCCACTCCTTATTTGTCTTGCCCTCAGCTAGAACCTTAGCTTGTTAGCATTCTTTAGCTGGTGGAGTAATCCAAAATTTTATTCCCAAAGGGTCTGAGTCCTCAAAAATTCTGTCTCTTTGTGATTGCTACAGTTTTCCAATGAATTTTAGTACTGAGCATGAAAGTACTAAGCACCCCAGAAATCCACCAGATTTCAGACAATATCCTCCTTATCCCCACTGTGTAGCAGCAACCCAACTTCCCCTTGATAATTAGAATTAAGCACCTCAACTAAAAATGCAACTTCCTTTTTCTTTTGATCTTTTTTTTTTCTTCCCGTGGAATAAGAAGCCCAAAATGACCAGGTGGCAGTCTCATCTTCCAATGCAATGGAATTATTACAACACCTCCAAATGGAAACATTCTTCACTCCTGACTCCTCACCTCCCACCCCACTAAGGTACTAAGGGGTACTAAGGTCTACAAATTTTGAGCATAGCCCAAAATTTCAGGAATGGAAAACAAAACTTCTGGGAGTAGGTTGTTATGTGCTATTTTGAGAAGAGCAGTGCAAATCTATCCCTTGATTCAGGAGAGAGTTTCCCAATTTACACCATAACTGACTGGTCTAGTAAGCCATTTCACCTTTTATTTAGGCCAGCCACTTCTGGGTAATGGAGGATTTTGTATAATTCCATCAGCATGAGCCCATTGCTACATTTCTTTTGTTTTCAAATGAGTCCCTTAACCAGACAAAACCTTAATATAACGTCACAAAGAAGACAAATCATTCATTAGTCCAGTGTTGGCAGAAGAATAACAGGCAGGAAGGGCAAATTTATATCTAAAATATGTCTATTCCAAGAGACAAATCTATTCCCCCTTCATGGTGAAAGACATCCAGTGTAATTAATCTGCTACCAAGGGTCTAGCTGGAATCCATGAGAACTGGTACCATGTTAAGGGCTCTATATTAGTCTCTGATGTCAGAGAGTACACACTCAGCAGTATTATCAACCAGGTTAGCCCTGGTAAGGGTATGCAATGATGTTAACCCAATGCATAGCTTCCATCACTGATATCATGATACTCCGTTCATGAGCCCATTGAACAAGCAGTAGGGTAGCTGGGAAAAGAAGCTCACTGACCTCTAGAGAACACGTCATCTTGTATACCTGGCTATTAAGATGGATGCCCTTTGATGGATATTAACATTGGAAACAAATATCTTCACAATTGGTTCCCATTCTAAGAAGTCAATTAGACTTCCTTGTTAACAATCTTCCTTAGACTTCCTTAGACTTCCTTAGAAGTCCTGATCATCTAGCCAAACAATTAACAACTGAACATGAATCCATGTATCTGTAATTCAGGCTATTTGTCACTCAAAACATAGTAGACAACCAAAATAGGTCCATGAAATGTTAATGATGCATACAAACTGAATTTCTATAAAGTGAGTAACATGCCATACTGAATACAGCAATGAGGCTTCCTAGATTCATTTAGTACTACCTGACTCCTAGACCTTGTATACTCAATCAATGGAACCCTGGTAGCTGCCACTGTCATTTTTCACCCAATACCACTCTCTAAATCTTTCCCAAAGTGAGCTCTTGACTTAGGCACACCTCTGTGGTGTCTCCTGTCAGGGGAGAAAGCACAGCAAATTTACCTCCTCTTGTCCAACTCAACCAGATCACACTGTGAGATGTATGATCTAGATTTCTCCAGCAGATGCCCAAACGGCCAGGTAACACAACCCAGAAGTACAATGACATTAGTGTCCATGGCAAGAATTTTGACCGAGAGGGATATAGAAACAAGCAGGAGCTGACAAACAAACCTATTCCTTTCTTCTTGCTGATGATTATTCTAAGGCACAGGAACTCCAGACATCATCTCCGGAGACATTCTTTAAGACTGAGCAGCTGACCATGTTTTTTGTGAATCTGTAATCAAGTAGTTAACAAATTATTTTTGTTTGCTTTCTTTCCTCTCCATCTCATTTCCCATTTTACATCATTCTTATTACCTGGGGTTGTACTCTCGAGTAAAGCATTAGCACATCAGCTTTGTCTCTAGCTCTGTTTTCTATGTAAACTGGGCTAATACACATCATAATACTGTAAGGAGTTTTTAAAGGGAAATTACGATGAATCTTTTGTAATGTTCTTAATGTATCTTTGCCATTTTCTGTTTGCTGTATTGAAGTTCCATAATTTTATTTACTATATGGCCATTCAAGTTACTTAGGAATCTCATTGCATAATTTATTTCAAGTTTTAAGTTATAATTTTTAAATTATAGCATACCTTCCCATCAGAGACTTGGTGGGCTATAAGAAGAGGATGGAATTCAGAAAATATCAGTTAAATAACATGGATTATCATAGCTTTCTTCTTACCCAGAAAACTAACTTTAACAGCCAAAATAATGGCCTTTATGGCATTTAACAAACAACTGCTCTTCATCAGTATTCCCAATGGCATTACCCACTGGTACGTATTGGATGGCTACAGACAGACAATCCTGAAATTATGCTTCTTTTGGCCAACAAATGGAAAACCCAGATGCCAAGGTGAACAAAGATTTGTTCTTTGGTAGTAGCTATAGCAGCTGTCTATTTGGCATATTCCTTAGAAAGCTTTGAAGTTGCCTGGGATACAGACTTCATAAACAGGGATTCTGTAAAGTCTTTAAAAATGTTTTTTTTTTTTAAGTACAAAACCCATATAGACATTAAATTGACAATAGCTTCTATCCAACATATATATGATGAATTGATTTGCTATTCTGTGGAAATGGCATATAATGAATAATACAGATTATAGCACTAAATGAACTATACTGCCTGTATTTTGTTATGACAAGGAAAATGAGACTTATACATGAAGTTTAGAAGAAAAGATTGAGGATCACATTTTTTTTGAGAGAAAGAGAGAGAGAGAGAGAGAGAGAGAGAGAGAGAGAGAGAGAGAGAATGAGCAGGGGAGAGGGATAGGGGGAGAGAATCTTAAGCAGGCTCCACACTCACTGCGGAGCCTGATGGGGGGCTAGATCCCAAAAACCTGGGATCATGATGTGAGCCAAAATTGGAAGTTGGATGTTCAACCTACTAAGCCACCCAGGAGCCCCAAGGATCACATTCTTAAACCAACTTTTATGCAATGCTTAGGCCTAAATTTCTGTTTTCACTAATCTTCGATGATTATAAAATCTTCTTCAGTAATTGCTAGTAGTTTAACAAGCAAATAGAAATCAAAGTAATACAATCATACCTAAAATGTATTATCAAACACTCTCAAAATGAAGAGGATTGTCTACTTAAGTAAAAAGTAATAGGTGACAGTGTTTTAATCATTGAATCTTATACTCAAATTGCATGAATTATAAATTATATATATATAATTATAATTATATATATATATATGCTATATAGTATATGTCATATAAATTATACCTCAATACAGCTATTTTTTAAAAAGAAGAAAAAAGTTACAGGTGATTGTCAAAAAAAGAGTACCCTCCTCTGAAGCCCTGAAATTCCACATCTGTTCCCTAATCATTTCAAACTGGCTGTCTCTAGAAATCTAACTACATTTGCATAGTTGGATGAGCAGCTGGATGTTGACTGTGTTCGGCTTACTTACTGCTTACTTTACCATCCTTATAACTTGGAAGTAATCACTAGAACCATCATGCCATTAACCTCCATTGCTGTTCAGATGTCTCTCTGGTATCTGGCAAATTTTCTCTATAAGTAAAAGGCACGTTTACATTACCCAATTTTGGCACCTAAGTCTCATCATTTTAGATCAGTGGAATATACTAACAGCCATTCCTTTCATAAAGAATGTTGCATGTACCCTAAGAAAACAGAAATACTGAGGCAGGCAGATTGACAGTATTTTATATGGAAGAAACAGACCTTTGAATGTTTGCCAGGTTTTGAGGAAGGGTCAGCCAGAGCCCCCCAAAAGGAGGCAGTTTGCCCATATTCCTGTCAATAACACTTAGCACGCTGAGCTGGTTTATCAGACAGATGGCGGACCGTACACCATTATGACCAATACAGTGTTGTCACTCATGCACAAGGGTCCCATGGCTGTTAAGCTCCTCTACTACCTCAGACATGGCTCTGTTTGTGTGGCCCTTTCCAACTTTGCTGCATAGATTCTATGTTCCCAATGGCAGGAAGGGAACATCATAGAGGAATTTCAATAGGGAAATCAATTTTGAATACTTAATACTTTCATTCAGCTTTAACAAAAGAACTCTGATTTACCAAAGGCCTGCTAATGTTACTGCCAGGAATGATACAATTAAAATGTTCATTAAATCATAAAATGTTCTTCAAATATAAATATTTCAAATATATATTACACTTCAGATTGATGTATAATTTCTTCAGAATTTAAAAATCAGTTTTAAATTAAAATTTAGATTGTCTGAGCGTGAGGGTGGGGGCTGGGGGGAAATGCATTTTGTCAACGATTAAAATTGGTAGAGAGCCTTTTACTTATTTATTATTATTTATTATTTTAAAAATATTTTACTTTAAATAATCTCAGCACACAATGTGGGGCTCAAACTTACAACCTTGAGATCAAGAGTCACACGCTCTACCAACTGAGCCACCCAGGCGCCCCCTCCTTTTTTTTTGAGAGCCTTTTAAATTTAGGTGGAGATTTGTGATTTTTATCTGAAGTATATTTACATTAATAGACTACTTAAAATAAGTACATATATTTACATACATATATGTATGTATATTTGCATACATAGACACTTAAAAACCCAAGAACATGTGAAATGGTGGTCAGTAGAATGCAGTATGTATATCTGGACTTCTTTTAAAAGCTGCGAAACAAATAGAGACTTAGTAAGAAAAAAATTAATGGGGTGTCTGCGTGGCTCAAACATCTGACTCTTTTTTTTTTCAATATATGAAATTTATTGTCAAATTGGTTTCCATACAACACCCAGTGCTCATCCCAAAAGGTGCTCTCTTCAATACCCATCACCCACCCTCCCCTCCCTCCCATCCCCCATCAACCCTCAGTTTGTTCTCAGTTTTTAAGAGTCTCTTATGCTTTGGCTCTCTCCCACTCTAACCTTGCTTTTTTTTCCTCCCCCTCCCCCATGGGTTCCTGTTAAGTTTCTCAGGATCCACATAAGAGTGAAACCATATGGTATCTGTCTTTCTCTGTATGGCTTATTTCACTTAGCATCACACTCTCCAGTTCCATCCACGTTGCTACAAACAAAGGGCCATATTTCAATCTTTCTCATTGCCACGTAGTACTCCATTGTGTATATAAACCACAATTTCTTTATCCATTCATCAGTTGATGGACATTTAGGCTCTTTCCATAATTTGGCTATTGTTGAGAGTGCTGCTATAAACATTGGGGTACAAGTGCCCCTATGCATCAGTACTCCTGTATCTCTTGGGTAAATTCCTAGCAAAGCATCGACTCTTGATTTCAGCTCAGGTCATGATCTCACAGTTTGTGTGATTGAACAGTACAGAGCCTACTTGGGATTCTTTCTCTCCTCTCTCACTGCCCCTACCCCACTCTCATGCACTCAATTTCTCTCTCATAATGAATAAATAGATAAACTTCTAAAAAAAGTTAAAATACCAAAAGTCTTTTGTCAATATTTTCTCTTTGCATTGGATACAACAAATACAAAGTGTTAACCAAAGAAATTTTTATTGGATTTGTATAGTTATGATAAATAGGCTGTGAAATTAATCTATAAAAAGAATAAAACTAAGTACTAGAAGTATCCTCTTTCCATAAGTGTTAGTATTTCTGGAAACAGAAAAAATTTAGTTAGAAGTGTTGGATAAGAATCAACCTGGAGACTTTTTACTTGAGATAAGCACTTTGTAACTTCAGGTCTCTTCTTGAATGATGGGACTCTGATCTATCTGTCTGATATAGTTACATATTTATGTCTTTACCTTCAGGCAAACCAGGACTATGGGGATATACCTAAGGCTTTCCAAACAATGTGTGGTGACATTGTTAGCCTACAGTGGTTTGCTCCAAATTGCCAATAACTATCCTATCACCACCAATAACAAAAGGGAATTCCTCACCTTACATTAGGTTCAAATTTAGAAGAAGAAAAGACCATTCTTTGTCAACCTAGTATAATCTACTCAAAAGCATTAACAAAACAGTGGACAGGTAAATATCCTTTACACGGAGTCAGGGAGGTAGCCACTGGACCAAGTCCTTTAGATAGTTGGTTTGATATGGGTATTTGTTTACATAGATTGGATTCAGAATTTTTTTTCTGTTCAAGCTGAAGCTGTTTTCATTCACACTTGGGGTCCTCCATCTGTCGATAAAGCCTGTTAGCTCACCACCTCACTGGCTCTGAGGTGCTAGTTTTCCATCTGGTAAAGTCCTAAAGAGAACCCCAGAGTCAGGGAAGCGTGAATCCTATGGGTGCTCTCAACTCTAGGGCTCAGGTCCCCAAAGAGATGGGGTCTCTTTGAGAATCGGCAAATGTTTAGAAGCAATACAATCTGAACACATTCATGGCTTCCCCCACATCAGAAAAGATACCTAGTAGTTCTGGCAAACCACTGAGTTAAACTGATTATAAAAAGTCAGCTTATGGTGCCCTCCCACTTTTCCTTTTCTTGTTCCTTTCTCCTTTCATGGCTAACATTTCATAATTCACTAATGTAATGTAGATATTTACATATGGTTTCACAGTGCTATGTGATAAATTCAAATTAGAAAATTGATATAAAGGAAAAAAAATAGTTGGGAAAAAAGATGACTGAAATGTATTTCTCTCAAAAATATTTGCTGTAAGATCCTATCCTTTCACTAGCGTTAGTCATAAGCTGAACACCGAGTAGTAGTTTGGTCATAGAGAAAAAGTTGATTAATGGTATTCATAAGATTTTTTTAAAAAAAGTACTCAATTGATTTGAAAAAATTAGACATTCCTAGCACTGAGATTTGAAAAAAATTTTTTTTCTCATGGACTTTCATTAAAAGGACATTGTCTGATGGAGAGAATAAATCCTTAATGATAGCCATCCAGTAACTGCAACAAATTCCATGGGACTATTTCTAATAATGACCTTCAGTAAACTAATAGCAAGGCTTTGAAATGTAGTTCAACAAAAGCAAAATACTGAACTGAATTCACAGTTTTTTATTGTCTGCATTAACTCCCAAATAAAAGTGTCAGTGAGTTTGAATTTAGACTGCCTGGAAAGTATACGGACTGTACCTCTTTTTCTTGGACAATTAAATATAGACCCATATGCCTTCATAATCATCTATCCTGGGAGTCATCAGGGTTGACATCATTTTAGAAAATGTGACAAGAGGACATGTGCTTAAACGAAAGCTACTGAATTTCATGTGAATGGACCATGGGGCGAGGAAATAGCCACTTATGGATAGGACCAAAACTTTTCTAAAGTAATTAAAATTCTGGGTCTAATACAGATACACACACACACACACACACACACACACACACACACACACACATTTGCAACCAAAGCCCCAACTTTCTACAGCAAAAGATAAACCTGAAATCATTTTATCCTGGAAAGATTTTAAAGAAACCATCACTTCACACAAACAGTACTTTATTGGTTTTGCAATCTTATCTTTTCTGGAAAAGTTTTCCTGAAACAAACTAGCTCTTGTTGACACAAAAAGTCTCAGTTCTCTCTGTTTCTCTTCTCTGTGGTCTTCTGTGATGTCTTTACCTTCAGATGAACTTCCCCTTTCTAGTAACAAGATGCCCACCAGTAATCCCAGGAATATATTTTCTCAATTAAAAGAGAATTCATCTGCTTTATTAGTAATAGCAAAAGTCCTGGACTTAAATCTAATTGGTCCAGTTTCAATTGAATGTCCATCGTGAGGCTATCACTATAGTCAGATAAAATAAGCCAGTTCCAGCTCATGTACCTATACTTAAAATAAAAAGAGAGGGAGAAGGCAGTTTCATCTGAATGCCATACACCAGGGTCAGCAAACTATGGCTCACAAGTCAGCTCTCTGGTTTTGTGAATAAAGTTTTACTGGAACATAATCATATCTATTTGCTCATGTATTGCCCATATCTGCTTTCATGCTATATTAGCAGAATTGAGTAATTGCAACAGAGATCATATAGTCTGAAAAATCTATTTACTATCTGACCTTTAAGAAAAAGTTTGCTGACCCCTCACATGGACCATAAATGGGAAGGAGTAATTCTCAAAAGAAAAACACAGGAAATACATATACATATATAATATATATAATGCTGACCAGGCAAAACCAATACTACACCACCAAGATAAACTAGAGATAAAAGATATTCCCAAATAACAAAGTAGTTGAATTGATCAGGTACATTTTGGAAGACATTTTAAAAAAATGCAGTAAAACTAGTCTGAAAGCATAATTCAATCTAGAAACATGCTTGTAATTCAAAGCACTTGTGTATCAAAGCAAATTTCCCCATAAGAAATCATGGAAACTCAGGTGATTCATTCTACAACTCAAAAATATTCATATAAAAATGATTATAATACATAATATAATACAAAATAATACAGAAATTACAAAATATAAAGAAAAATAAACAAATTAACCTGCACTTAACTTTGAAAACCTTCATGGCTGGTGTGAGGGAGACAAGAGAGAGGAGGGTATTGTGTGAGATGACTTTCATTATCACTAATGGAATCACTGCTGTCTATTGGCTCAATGGAATCTTTTTCTTTTTATGCAATGTTAACAAGGAACCTATCCAATGACACTTGCTTTTGTCTCCTTTTGAGGATTTCACAGAAATGTGGCATTGCATTGTCATGAAATAGATTCATTGCTAGCACTCTTACAGCCTTATTGGGTGGTGGTTTGCCACAAAATTTGCACTGTTTGCCACATTTTACACATCTCCCTAATCTCATTTGAGGTGAGGGATTCCTCTGTCTTTTTCTCCTCCTCCTCTGCAGACAAGATGCAGATGCAGACTTCTTATAAAATCTTGCAATTTCGGCCACTCACATACCTCTTTCGTACTTCTCGATTTCCTTCTTAACTTCCACTGTAATCATATCCTTCTTCTTACCACCTTTCTTTTCAATTGTTTTTGCATGAGGGCCATTGTGTACACTCACACAGATGTTGACTACAGTACAGTATTAATAAACTCTTGTCATATACTGTATTTAATGTAACTGGCAATAAGGCAGCAGAGGAAAAGGTCTATATCTGCAGGGCAGCCAGACCTAGAATGAAGCAAAGAAGTCCTAATCTTACTCTTGTATGGAAAAGCAAAGGACTGTCCACAGGTGTTTTGAAGTGACAAAAAATACACTAGAGCAAGCTGTGGGCACTTTCCAACATTCTTAAAAATCACTGACTTATGACAAACACCACGGCCTGAGACCAGCATCCAAGCATGGGAGATGATTACGATCACCCACAATCTCAAAGCAAGTGAAGGAGAGAGAGAGACAGACAGACAGACAGACAGACAGACAGAGAGAAGAACCATTGGCTCAGTTGTGATCATATGATGTTTGGCATCACTTACTACTCATATTGCAAGACATTGCTTGTTTATCAAGTTAAAATTTCTTAGAAATGTTTGCTTATCTTGTGGAACCCTCGCAGAACAAGTCACTTGAAATCCAAGGTTTTACTGTATTTAATTTTTTGAAATTATCTTCTAAAGTCACCTTAATTAATGACACTACCACCATTCTATATATACATGGAAGGATGCTTAAATTTCCTTTTTTTCAAGGTAGGCTATAAAGATAGAGAAACACTTGAATCAGTTCATCCAAAGTGGTATTAAAGCATACAAGTTAACAAAACCAAGGAAAGAAGCTTCTTAGCTGATAATGGCCAAGAGGAGGTAATGATGGCTTAGATATGTGGAAGACACTGTTGTAGGTACTTTAATATGTTCTTCTTTCATTTAGCCCTGAGCATATCAATTCTGTGAGGTGGGTATTATTATCACCATTTTATAGATGAAGCTTAAAGAGGCCAAGGAGCTTGGGGCGCCTCGGTGGCTCAGTTGGTTGAGCGTCTGACTTCAGCTCAGGTCATGATCTCACGGTCTGTGAGTATGAGCCCTGCATGGGGCTCTGTGCTGACAGCTCAGAGCCTGGAGCCTGCTTTGGATTCTGTGTCTCCCTCTCTCTCTGCCCCTCCCATGCTCATGCTCTGTCTCTCTCTCTCTCTCTCTCTCTCTCTCTCCGTCAAAAATAAATAAACATTAAAAAAAATCTTTTTAGAAAAGAGGCCAAGGAGCTTGCCTTGGCTATAAAAGTTACAGTGGTACAACTAGTACCTGAATCCACGCTCCCTCTCAATGACTTAGGTGACTGTCTTCCCTGGGAGAAACAAAAACTAACTCATGGTGAGGTTAACAGAGCATGAATCAATCCAGTGTTGATTATTCTGCTGGTATGCTCTATTATCGATCCATGGCTGTTGTCAAGCATCCAAAGAATCTTGGGACTGTCAGATATTATACAAAAGTCTCCCTAACAGATGTTATCCTCAAGAACAAATTCTCATTTTGTATGATACGCCAGAAGGATTTGGGTGTTTACATGAGTCATCTGGCTCATAATTTGGTAGTAGCCTAAACCAATGGATAGAGGACTGGACTCACAGGCTGGAGAACTGGATTTTTTCCTGACTTTGCCAGGTACATGCTCCACAAATGTGAAATACGACTATTAATTTTGACATGTGGATGAAACTTCATAAACTTCTGAAGAATGTTGTAAACACATAGAAAAGAAATCTGGGTACTTATGGAAAGCATTATGTGTTTCAATGTATCGCAGCACAATTTTAGAAAGACAGACTTAAGGAGAATTGTGAAAAATTGAATAGCTTCTTTAGAGCTAAAGGGAAATTTTCAAATGTATAATCACTATTTTAGTAATTTTTAAAAACATCTGTCATTATGGAATTTTTTAAGCTTATACAAAAGTAAAAAATCATTATGTCATATATCCTATCCTATCCTAGCTTAAATATTTATCAACATTTGTCTAATCTCATTTTGTCTACCCTTAATAATACTCAATGTCCCACTGGATTATGTTAAAAAGAACTTCAGACATGATATCACTTCATCCATAAGTTCTTCAAAATGTATTTCTAAAAGATAGTACCTATTAAAAAGCATAATCGTAGTAGCATTAATATATCTGAAAAAATAAATGATAAATTCTTAGTGTCACCAAATAGCCATTTATTGTTCAAATGTCCCTGAACAAGTTATATGTATGTACTTTATACATCTATACACATGATTTGTCCTAGAAAATATTTCATATTCAAGACTTTGCTGAATGCATCTCTATGGTGTTACTTAACAAATTCCCTTTTGCCTTATATTTCCTATAAAACTGGTAATGGATCTAAAAGCTTGATCAGATTTAGGTTTAATTATTTTTTGGCAATAATAAATTACAAAAATCATGTGTTTTGTCTACTTACTGCATCTTATTAGGAAGCACATTATCTAACTGTCTCTCTTTTCATAATGTTAAAAGATTGATTAATTGGTTCAGATGTTATCAACCTGCTAATCCACTAAAAAGTGTGGGATCACTTTTATGGGGGCATATAAACTTCTAAGAAACAAGCTGACACGGCTTCAAAAAGGATCAAAATTTGTTGGAAAAGACTACCTGCCTACTACTAGCTATGCTGGCTTACAGTCTTCAGACATGGGACTTAGTCATAAATAGTCTAAGATGAAGGGTAAAAAAAAAAAAGGGCTAAAGTCCCATACTGTGAGTAGGGTAGGCAACTTCTCTGGAATACTTTTTTTATAGTAATTATGAAAAAAATGAAGTTCAGTGCCAGCACTTTCTCCATTAGCAAGTCTTTCTATGTTCCCAATTTTCTCCCCCATTATTTCACCAACGGAAAGTTGCTAATTTTATTTACTTATAGAACTAGGACTATGCCAGACCAATAGGTTTCTTTTACTAGTTGATAGGCCATATACAATATTTAGTTTCTCTTGCAAAAGTATCCAAGGAACCAATTATGCTAGTGGCCTCAACTGCTTTCTACATCAGTCAGTCCATTGAAAGCATTTCTGAAACATTTAATATACATAGGCATTGTGCTGAGCTGTGACAAAACAGGCACAATCTTACCCTCATAAAGTGTTTGAGAGAATATGATATTAAATAAGAAATTAAATAAAGAATTAGAATGTGCAAGGTGTTGCTAAGCAAGTAGGGAGTGCTATGTTGATACACCATGGAAGTCTCTGCTACTATTCTGAGTGTCAGGGAAGATTTTTTGGGAAATCTAATTCTTGGAAGAGTAGAACTATGGATCTGGTACTATTAAATAATTTCCCAACCTCAAGTGGGTCTCCAAGTTCTTGAGCAATTGCTCCATTAAGATTATCATCCGCCATGGCCCAAATATTCAAACCTGGAAGATGTCCTATATGAGAAACCAAAAAACCCTCTATGTTTTTTATTTGTTTGTTTGTTCTGCACATAAAATTTATTATAAACAATGCCAGTGTCAGGGCATCAGTCCCTGTCATAAACTCCAAAATGACATTCTGGTCTCTCTGATAGCTTTTTCTCAAAAAGGCTAACCTCCTTTTTAACAATCATTTGTAAGCAATTAGTACAGTGC
This sequence comes from Herpailurus yagouaroundi, assembly GCF_014898765.1. NCBI lineage: Eukaryota > Metazoa > Chordata > Mammalia > Carnivora > Felidae > Herpailurus > Herpailurus yagouaroundi. Next base: position 103,566,255 of record NW_024412376.1, read on the forward strand.
TTGTACACTGTAGATACCAAAGATCAGGAAAACACTGTAGACATGGATTATGTTGGAAGATTTTCTATACAACCTGTAGAAAAACCTATGAAAATGTAATAGAAAATATAGACCAGGTGCCAGTAAATGTAGGTAGAATCTTGATTTGTTGTAGACTTTCAGTTTGACAAAATAATGGATAAGAGCACGTAGAAGGAAACTAACTTCAAATTTCACCTCTACTACTTAAAAGCTCTGTGAACTTGAGGCAGTTACATGATATCTATCTATGCCCCACTTCTTGTGACAAGGCATAATAATAGCCTCTCCAAACAGTTCTAGTGAGGCTTGGATGAGATGATGCATCCAAAGACTCAGTGTCATGGCAGGAACATGGGAAGCAATTACTGACTATTAGCTATTTTACTACTAATAAATGTGAACCAATAGATTTTTTAAACCCTGAAGGCCAGGTCTAATGCTGAATGAAAGCAGAGTTTCATATTTGGTCTAATAATAAACAGCATTTTCGTTAGTTCATTGAATATTAACTCTCGTGTATGTATAATGATGTTGGGCAAGTAAACTCTTTGAGTGTCATTTACTCATTAAAATGTTAATTGATGATCTACTTTAAAGGATACATAGATCTAATAACTCAGAAGTCAACCCACACATATATACTCAATTGATTTTTTACAAAAAAGTAAAGGTAATTCACTGGGGAGAAGACTGTGAACAAATGATGCTGGAAAAATTGGATGTACATAGGTAAAAAAAAAAACAGAATATCAACTCATTTTTCACACTGAACAAAAAATAAACTCAAAATACATCATAGATTAAATTTTCTTTTAGAAAACTTTTCTTTTAGAAAAATACATAGGAGAAACCCATTGTGATCTTAGGTAAGGCAAAGATTTCTTACATACAACACCAAAAGTACAATCCATATAAGAAAATATTTTATATTGGATTTCACAAAAAAATAAAAATTCTGCTCTGTCAAAGACATGTTAATAGAAGGAAAAGAAAGCCAAAGGCTAGGAGAAAATGTTTACAAATCATATGTCTGATAAAAGACTTGTATTCAGCCTATACAAAGAAGTCTCAAACCTCATTAAGAAAATGAACACCAAAAACAAAAGATGGGCAGATGATTTAAGGAGAGAGTTCACCAAAAAATGTATAAAGATGTCAACTAAACACATGAAAAACACAAGAAAAGATGTTCAAAATCATTAGCCATTAGGGAAATGAAAATTGAAACCACGAGATAGTATTACACACCAACTAGAATGGCTAAAATCAAAACAATACCAAGCTCTGACAAGGATGGGAAGTTAACTAGAACTCTCATAAATTGCTGGTGAGACTGCAAAATGGTTCAGCCATTTTGGAAAACAGTTTGGTAGTTTCCTATTTGGTTAATCAAACATATAGTTACCATATAACTGAGTACTCTCACTTCAAGATACTTACCTTAGAGAAACAAAAACTTATGTCCACACAAAAACTTATACATGAACAGTTATAATAACTTTATTCACAATTGCCAAAAACTTGAATACAACCCAAATGTCCTCTGTGTGCATGCACACACGCGCACATTTGCGCGTGCACACACGCACGCACACACACACACGCACACACACACACACACACAAATGGAATATTACTCAGCCATTAAAAACAATGACATCTACCATTTGTAATGCTGTGGATGGAGCTAGAAAGTATCATGCTGAGCAAAATAAGTCAGTCAAAGAAAGACAAATACCATATGATTTTGTTCTATGTGGAATTTAAGAAACAAAACAAATGATCATAGGGGAAAACAACAGAGGCAAACCAAGAAACAGACTGTTAACTATAGAGAACAAACTGATGGCTACCAGAGGGGAGGTGGGGGGGGGGGGGAAGGGTTAAATAAGTAATAGAGATTAAGTAGTGCACTTGTGATGAGCACAGGGTGTTGTATGGAAATGCTGAATCACTAAATTGTACACCTGAGACTGTACAAGCTTATCCAAATGAATAGAACTATATGCCAAATAGACTAAATTTGTATATAAATAATATATATTAATAAAAATATATAAACTATATATAACATACATTAATATATATAAATATAAATAAATAAATAATAAACATTAAATAAATCATATAAAAAATAAAACAATTAAATAAAATAACTTCAGATTCTTAAACAAAAACAAAAAAAAGGTTTTTAGTGGTGGGGTTGTTTGGTAGCTATAATAACAGTACTTTTATTGATGTTGGAAAAACCTGTTAAAATTACTAATGTTCCCCCAAAGTGTTTTATTTTAGGTAATTAATACAATACTCAAGCCAGAAAACAAACAAAACAAAAATTAACCCTATAGGGTTGTACAAAGTTTAAATGAGAAGACATATGCACTATACCTCATTACACTGCTCTATTCAATAAGAATAGACACTAGGCTCCCAGTAAATGGCAGTTATTATTATTTTTGTTGTCATTGCTAAAAGGTATTTCATCTCATGCATAGAACCTATTATTAATTTTATAATAAACCCCTAAATGGAAAATATGGCTAATGCAGATACAATCCAGTTCCAAAAAAACTGAGGGAGTTCAATCTATGGACTAAAATAAACTGGCAGAAATTTACTTTAAAAAAATGGAAGTATCTACATATTTTCATAAATGAACTGATCAAATTCTGGGTAGAAGCAACTTACCCAGGAGTTAATATGAAAAAGAGAAGGGAATTTTTGCTGAGAAATAGCTCAATGAGACTTAGTGGTGTAGCCTTGTTGCCAAAGGAAAATATGGCTGCATTATATGAAACATAGTAACCCATTCAAAGGAAAGATGGTCCATCACCTTCCACTCTCACATTAAAAATGGTTTCCACCTCTGGACATCACACTTAAGGAGGGACACTGACAAACTGGACTGGTCACCCAGATGAATGTAACCGAAGTGAAACCTTGTCATATAAAAAAGAATTGATGGAACTGGTGGTGCTCTGTCTGAATAATCAATGGGGACAATGTCCACTCCTACCCAAGGCACAATATTTGTCCCACTTAAAAATTCCACAGCCAACTTATTAGTTTGATCTCAAATTGTTTCTTGAGGCATCCATTCAGACTCTCAAACTAATTTATGTCAAATTCCAGCACAATTCTGCAATTCACTTCTACGTGCTTGCTCAAATTTCCCCATCAACATTAAAACATTCTCAAATCTCTCCTATTTAAAACAAATAGTTCCTCTCCAACTACGCTTTTTCTCTCATTGAAAAATTGCTTGTATTATTTCTTCCCACTCCATCCTAAATCTAGCCCACCTCACCTCATTAAAACAATGCTGTCTAAAGTCACCAATGAAATCCATGTTGCCATCCATAGCTGATGCAAGCAAAAGAGATGTGCAATTTTCATGTCACTTTTTTATTTTATTTTTTTATTTTTAAAAAAATTTTTTTAACGTTTATTTATTTTTGAGACAGAGAGAGAGCATGAACAGGGGAGGGGCAGAGAGAGAGGGAGACACAGAATCTGAAACAGGCTCCAGGCTCTGAGCTGTCAGCACAGGGCCCGATGCAGGGCTTGAACTCATGGACCGTGAGATCATGACCTGAGCCGAAGTCGGACGCTTAACCAACTGAGCCACCCAGGCGCCCCTCATGTCACTTTTTTAAAAGGCAACTCTGACCCCCTACTCCCTTTCTTTCCCCTTCTGTGAACGAACACCTGGTGAAGAGCTCAGATAGCACACCCAAAGAAGTGGTGGGGCTACAGTGTGTAGACCCTGGGTCCATGAATGATCCCATGGAGCAGAGCTGATTATTCACCCTGACTGCCTGCTCTCCTCTGACAGTTTACACAAAGAAATTTACCTCTATCTTATTTTAAGCATCATTTTTTTGGTCATTCTTTATAGTCAGTTTACCTACACCTAATAAAAAATAAAAAAAAAAAAACTTAAAATATGTGGCATTCACTTAGAAGTCAGTAAGTCAGCACTACCACACACACACACACACACACACACACACACACACACACACACACACAGACTTTGTAGGCTTGGAAGCTGGTAATCCTCTTTATACCATGGTGAAAATGTTTCGCAAAACTGTTATCTGGCCTAACTTGGAAGGGATACTACCTTCCCACAGAATGTAAAGCATGAGGGCAAGAAGTTGGAAATAGCCAGAATGTAAGTGTATGCTGACTGCACCTTGATATTTTTTAATAAGACACACTAAGAGAGGTATGAATTGACAACTGTTTAAAGGCAGCTCTTTTAAGGGAGACCCCCTATGACTGAAGCTATATTAACTAGTAGCCATTAACTTGGAGCCTTGTTGAGTTGGAAAAGCCAACTACTACTCATCAAAGAGCAGGAAATAAGACTCCAGGCCTCTTTCAGGCTTTCTCCATTAAACCCATTCAGATTCTCTACACAAGAAAATGAGAGCCAGCCCAGTGGCAGACATAAGATTAAGTGTATTATCTCCTCTCTCAAGCCTGTTATTTCTGATGGTATCAAGGTAGCCATCCAATGCTGTGATTTTCATCCACAACACGCTATTTTGTTCATTTCATGCTCCTCTCCACTACCCCACCATAGTCCATATTATCATCATCACTTGCCAAGAATATTAAGAGAGCCTTAAAATGGGATTTCCTGCTCCACACTTCCCATTCAGTTATTGGCATCACAGGCACAGTGATATTTTAAATAAAGTAAATGTAATCATGGTACATCTATTTAAAAGATCACAGATCTTCAAGTATATTGGAAAAAAGACCAAAACTTTTTTTTAACACAAGTTAGTTAACAGATAGTATAACAATGGTTTCAGGAATAGAATTTAGTGATTCATCACTTATATATAGCACTCAGTACTCATCCCAACCAGTGCCCTCCTTAATGCCTATCACCCAATTACACCTCTTTGGTTAGGTTTATTCCTAGGTATTTTATGGTTTTCAGTGCAGTTGTTAATGGGATTGATTCCTTGATTTCTCCTTCTGCTGCTTCATTATTGGTGTATAGAAATGCAACTGATTTCTGTATGTTGATTTTATATTCTGTGACTTTGCTGAATTTATGTATCAGTTCTAGCAGTTTTTTGGTGGAGTCTTTTGGATTTTCCACATAGAGTATCATGTCATCTATAAGGAGTGAAAGTTTGACTTCCCTCTTGCTGATTTGGATGCCTTTTATTTCTTTTTATTGTCTGATTGATGAGTCTAGGACTTCCAACAGTATGTTTAATCACAGTGGTGAGAGTGGACATTCCTGTCATATTCCTGACCTTAAGGGGAAAGCTCTCAGTTTTTCCCCATTGAGGATGATACAAGTGGTGGATCTTTCATATATGGCCTTATGATCTCGAAGTATGATCCTTCTATTCCTATTTTCTTGAGGGTTTTTATCAAGAAAGGATGCTGTATTTTGTTTATGCTTTTTCTGCATCTATTGAGAGGATCGTGTGGTTTTTATTCTTTCTTTTATTAATGTAATGTATCACACTGATGGATTTGCAGATATTGAACCAGCCTGCAGCTCAGGAATAAATCCCATTTGATCATGGTGAATAATACTTTTAGTGTATTGTTGGATTTGGTTGGCTAGTATATAGCATCCATGTTCATCAGGGAAATTGGTCTATAGTTCTTTTTAGTGGGGTCTTTGCTTTTGGAATCAAGGTAATGCTGGCCTCATAGAATGAGTTTGGAGGTTTTCCTTCTGTTTCTATGTTTGGAACAGCTTCAGAAGAATAGGTGTTAAGCCTTCTTTAAACGTTTGATAGAATTTCCCTGGAAAGCCATCCAGCCCTAGACTCTCGTTTGTTGAGATATTTGTGATTACTGACTCAATTTCTTTGCTGATTATGGGTCTGTTAAAATTTTCTATTCCTTCCTGTTTAAGTTTTGGTAGTTTATATGTCTCTAGGAATTTGTTCATTTTTTCCAAACTGCCCAATTTGTTGGCATATCATTGCTCATAATATTCTTTTATTATTGTTTGTATTTCTGTGGTCTTGGTTGTGATCTCTCCTCTTTCAGTCATGATTTTATTCATTTGGGTCCTTTCCTTTTTATTTTTGATTAATATGGCTAGAAGTTTATCAATTTTGTTAATTCTTTCAAAGCACCAGCTCATAGTTTCGTTGATCTGCTTTAATGTTTTGTTTTGTTTTGTTTTGTTTTGTTTTAATTTCAATATCATTGATTTCTGTTCTAATCTTCATTATTTCCTTTCTTCTGCTGGTTTGAGGCTTTATTTACTGTTCTTTCCCCAGGTCCTTTATGTATATGGTTAGGTTGTGTATTTAAGACATTTCTTCCTTCCTTAGGAAGGCCTAGATTGCTATATACTTCACTCTTATGACCACTTTTGCTGCATCCCAGAGGTTTGGGGTGTCATTTTTATTTTCATAGGCTCCCATGTACTTTTTAATTTCTTCTTTAATTTCTTGGTTAACCCATTCACTCTTTAGGATGTTCTTTAACCTCCATGTATTTGAGGGCTTTCCAATTTTTTTGTTTTGTGGTTGATTTCAAGTTTCATAGGATTATAATCTGAAAATATGCATGGTATGATCTTGAGCTTTTTATACGTGTTGAGGGCTGATTTGTGACCCAGTATGTGATCTATTCTGAAGAATGTTCCATGTGTACTCAAGAAGAATGTGTTTTCTGCTGCTTTAGAATGAAATGTTCTAACTATAGCTGTTAAGTCCATCCAGTCTAGTGTGTCATTTAAAGCCATTGCTTCTTATTGATTTTCTGCTTAGATGGTCTATTTCTATAAGTGGGGTGTTGAAGTCCCCTACTATTCTGGTATTATTATCAATGAGTCTTTATGTTTTTGACTAATTGATCTATATATTTAGGTGTTTCAAGTTGGGGGTAGAAATATTTACAATTGTTAGATCTTGGTGGATAGAACCTTTAATTATGATATGATGCCCTTCTTCATCTCTTATTACAGTCTTTGTTTTAAAATCTAATTTTTCTGATGTAAGTATGGATACTCCAGCTTTCTTTTGACATGCATTAGTATGATAGATGGTTCTCCATTCCTTCACTTTCAATCTGCAGGTGACTTTAGGTCTAAAATGAGTCTCTTGTAGGCAGTATATAGATGGGTCTTGTTTTTTTGTTTGCTTTTTATGCATTGTGATACCCTATGTCTTTTTATTGGAGCATTTAATCCATTTACATTTAGAGCGATTATTGAAAGATATGAATTAAGTGCTATTGTGTTGCCTGTTGGTATTTCTGGTGATGCTCTCTGGTCCTTCCTAGTTGTTGTTGCTTTTGGTGTCTGTGTGTCTCTCTCTCTCTGTCATTTTTCTTCACTCAGAGTTCCACTTAAAATTTCTTATAGGGCTGGTTTAGTGCTCACAAACTCCTTTAGGTTTGTTTGTCTGGGAAACTCTTTATCTCTCCTATTTTGATGACAGCCTTTCCGGATTGAGTATTCTTGGCTGCATATATTTCCATTCAGCATGTTGACTATCTCTTGCCACTCCTTTCCGGTCTGCCAAGTTTGTGTGGACAGATATGCTGCGAAGCTAATCTGCTTTCCCTTGTAGGTTAAGGATTTCTTTTCCCTTACTGCTTTCAGGAATTTTTCTTTATCTGTGTATTTTGTGAATTTGACTATGATATATTCTGGTGATGGCCAGCTTTTGTTGAACTTAATGGGAATTCTCTGTGCTTCTTGGATGTTGATGTCTGTCCTTCCCCAGATTAGGGAAGTTCTCAGCTATAATTTGCTCACATAAAACTTCCACCCCTTTTTCTCTCTCTTCATCTCCTGGGACTCCTTTGATTCGAATATTATTCCTTTTTAGTAAGTCATGAGTTCTCTGACAAGAAGACCAAAACCTTAAAAAGCCTATGAGGCCCTACAAAGTTTAACCCCTAACTACTACCTCTCCAAATTTTTTTTAAATAAACTTATTTTTAAAATAGTTTTATATTTACCAAAACATTTCAAATACAAAGTTCTCATATACCCCCAATCTGTACATTATTTATATCAATATTGCACATTTGTTACAGTTGATGAACTAATACTAATGCATTATTATTAACTAAAATCTATACTTTATTTAGAGACCTTAATTTTTACTTATATCTCTTTTCTGTTCCAGGATACCACATTACATCTAGTCATTGTGTCTCCATATGTTTTTTTGGCCATGATGATTTGTCAGACTTCCTTCCTTTCTGATGATCTTGACAGCCTTGAAGTATACTGGTCAGGTATTTTGTAGAACATATCTCAATTTAGATTTATCTGATGTTTTTCTCGATTAGTATGGGGTTATGGGTTTAGGACAGAAAGACCATGGAGGTAAAGTGCCATTTCCATCACATAATATCAAGGGCACGTACTAGCAACATGACTTAACACTGTTGATGTTGATCTTGGTTACATGGTCCCAGCATTATTTTGTTCCATTCTTCATTTCATTCTCAAAATTCTGGCCTCACTGTCCTTCTGTATTCCACGGTTCCTTAAAAAATACTGCTCTCTCTGAAACACTCATTTGTTACTTTCACTCTTCATTCATATGATGAACAACTGCTCATGCTTCAGATCAATGCTCAAGGCACTTTCTCAGAAAATACTCCTCAGAACTTCAGGCTCAAGTCAGGCTTGGGGTTTTCTGTCTTACACTTTTTCAAAAATCTTTAAATTTTTTTTTTTATTGTTTATTCACCCTTGAGAGATGGAGAGAGACAGAGCACGAGCAGGGGAGGGGTAGAGAGGGAGAGGGAGACACAGAATCTGAGGCAGGCTTCAGGCTCTGAGCTGTCAGCACAGAGCCTGGCATGGGGCTTAAACTCACAGACCATGAGATCATGACCTGAGCCAAAGCTGGACGCTTAACCGACTGAGCCACCCAGGCACCCCATGTCTTACACTGTTTCAGAATCATGTTCCTTTTCTTTAGTGTACTTATTTACCACCAAACTATTGACTCCATATGAGGAAGAACTATGTTTTGTATTTGCTTGTTTTATACCCACTTGAGTAATTAATGTAATGATAATTACTTCCCTAATCTGGGGAAGGACAGACATCAACATCCAAGAAGCACAGAGAATTCCCATTAATGATAATTAATGCAAAGCTTGGCACAGAGTGGATACTCAAGAAAAAATTTTTGAATAAAATATTAATGAAACAAAGTAACACTTTCCTAAATATTTGGATTGAACTAATAATAGGAGAAGTATTGTAAAACCCTGTCAATATCTACAGCAGGTACTTAAAATGTACCATATCAGAGTTTCTGGGCCTCACTGATTTCAATGAAGTTTTGGTGAAAGTTCCATGCATTTGCTGGACTATGGAAAGCCATAAATAAACCACTTGCACATAATTCTTAATCTCAAGGTTTCTTTCCAGGGGAACTAAGAAAATATCCATGTGTTCACTCTATCTTTGAAACAAAACAGAAGGTAATCTGGGAGTATCTATTGAAACAAAACATTGGACACAGAATTCTCAATCTTAGGAATCCATCTGACAGAAATAAGAGCATGAGTATGTAAGATATATGTGTAAGAGTTCTTGTGTAAAATTATTTAAAATTACAAAACCTGGAAACAACTTGAAAGTGCAACAAAGGAGAGTGTTTGAAAAAATTATATATCCATAATATTGAATGTCTACACTGTTAAATACAAGAAGTTAGATCTGAATTCATTGACCAGGAAAGATGTTATTACTAAATAAATAAAAAAAAAAAAAAAGAAATTATCAGGAGATGTGTAAAACCTTATCCCATTTTTCTAAAATGAAGATAAATTTTACTATATATGTGTATGTGTCTGTAAGCAGATAAAAATATGGAAACATAAATATCAAAGAGTTTACACCAGATATCTTAGAAGGACAGGGTTATGGGTTAGAAAAAGAGTGACTTTCCTCCTTTTTACATCTTTTTTTTTTTTTACTTACACAAATGATATGTAGCATTTGTACAATAAATAAATATTTTTAAAAGTGAAGACAAAATTTAAAACAAAAAAGACACATAAAGTAATAATTTATATAACAAATAAATTATTCAAATATCTGATTTCTTAGAATAGAATTAAAAAGAAACTGGGAGACATTCCACATGTATTGAACATAAATCAGGAATAAGTATTCTTATCTTCAAAAGTTAGAATAGAGAAATATCAAAAATGATTATTAAGATTTTGTACTTATTAAAGTCTATAAATTTAGCTTCTCAAGTGAAACGAAACAGGGAGAAGATTCGAATAATAGCAATAATAATTAGATTTGAAAAATTATACTTATTAGGAAGAGATCTTCAAACATAAAAATCTTCAAATCTTTATATGAATAAAAATAAAGGGATTCAAATGAAGAAACAAATGCACAGAAAAAGAGCTTATGTTGTTTATACTGAATATTTTTGAGATTGGTAATAGATTTCATTTTGTGACTTGCCTTTTGACAAGAGCATCACTCTCATCAATATAGCTGTCATCTACAGCAGTGGCTGCTCTGGGCCTTAGGCCACCTGGGGCCACATTCCTTCAGTCTTGCCTCCTGGCCATGCTTTGCCTCTCATTTCACACCTACACCTGGCCCTTTTTTACTACGGCCCTGTGGTTTTCTAGACTTCTAGATATGGAACCCTGCCTCTCATACATGCACATGCAACTTCAAACTGCAGAAAAATTGACACCCTGTGGTCAGTGTTTACTTATTTTTACAAAAGAAAACACTGAATGGATAAAACAGAAACTAAAATTGTTATTTCTATGGGGTGAAGTTAAAGAAACATAGTAAGACATATATAAGAATAGAAGTGACAATTCCATGAATATTATATTATATATAGGCTTCTGAGCCATATAAATTTTACACAATCAAAACATAAATTGATTTTTTAAAGTTTATTTATTTATTTATTTTGAGAAAGAGAGAGTGTGGAAGGGGCAGACAGCGGGAGAGAGAGAGAATCCCAAGCAGGCTCTGCACTGTCAGTGCAGAGCCTGATGCAGGGCTTGAACTCAGGAACTGTGAGATCATGACCTGAGCCAAAGTCAGATTCTTAACCAACTGGGCCACCCAAGGCACCCCTGAAAACATAAATTTAAATTAAAAAAACATTGGAAGCAACTTTTCATATACCTAAATTATAACCTCATAATGCATAAAAATATTATTCCAAGTGACTTTTAGGTACAGTATTTTGGCTATATCTACCCACTACTGAGTGGGATATTGTCTAAAAAACAAAAGCCACTCACAGAGTAATCTTTAACTTGATTTAGATGAAATATTGGTATCATAATTTTGTTTTAATTTTAGCAAGAGAGACACGCACAACTAGGCTCGGAGAGGAACAGAGGCAGAGAGAGAGAGAGAGAGAGAGAGAGAGAGAGAGAGAGAGAATCTTAAGCAGGCTCTAGCTCAGCACAGAGTCCAACAGGGTCTCAATCCCACAACCCTGGGATCATGACGTGAGCTGAAATCAAGAGTCAGATACTCAAATGACTAAGCCACCCAGTGGCCCTGGTGTTATAATTCAGACTGTTTTATGATATACAAAAAAATAATTAAATATGTTAATGCTCTTGGGCACCAACACTTGCTGCATAAATATTATATATGTTTATAATAATCCAAAAAATAAAAAAAATGTTAGAATATTAAAATTGAAATGGAAATACTAATTGGAATTCAACACATACCACTCACACATAACACAGAACTATTCCATTGAAAAGTCTTGGAATTAATAACGTTTTTATAGCAATGAGCATTATAGTCCAGATCTTGACCCTGGGCTCCTTGAAAGAATGGCTGATTTCAGATCCAGGATAAGGAAAGTACAAGATGAGCCTAAGATATTTTATTACGCCAGAAGGCAAGGAAATGTGCAAAAACAAATAGAACATTGATTAGATATGGTTTGAAAGCAAAATGGTTGGTTCTTTAAGAAAAGGTATTTGGGGACAAGTGAAAAAATATGAATATAGACTGGATATTATTGTTAATTTGCTAACGATATCATACATATGTAGGAGAATGCCTTGTTTTTTTTGGAAATATATCCTGAAATATTCAGAGACAGAATGTTATAATGCATGTGGCTTATTTTCAAATGACTCAGAAAATATATCATATATCATATATATATACATATACAGACAAAGCAAATATGGCAAAAAATAATTACAGTTATTGAAGGTGAATGGTGGGTATAATGATCATTGTGCTAGTCTTCCAACTTTTCAGTATGTTTGGCATTTATATATTTAAAAGGTGGAAAAAATTATGTTAATTCATTTCTAATAGAGCAAAGAACAGGAACTGGAGCTGACGTTCCCCATAAGGTCCATTTCAGTCCTGGCTCGATAGTAACTGAAAAGGAGACTGTGAGTAGTGGTTATACAGAATAAAAGAAAAATGGAGGGATTAAAAAACAGCTTCCTATAAGCCAATATCATAACAGCTTGCTCATTAGATTAGTGTGATTACTTCTTTATTAGGCCTTATTCGAGCTGTCATCTGGTATCAATTAGGTCAGTTATAGTCTGTCAGGTCTACCGGAGGGAAATGGAGCAAGGTCCATCATGGCGTGAGGATGGCGTAATTAAAGCAATGGAAATAATGGCTACTCTTCATTTAACCCTCATCCAATCAACCAAGCCCATATTGGCCTTCCACTCATGTTGAATGCTAAAGATGTGGAAGGAGGGAAAAGATACTGCCAAACAGAGTTTTTAAAATCTCGTTTCAATCATAAAATAAAATAAAATCATTAGTGAGGTGATGAGTTACAAATAAAATATACTGAAATACCATTGTAAAGACTAAAGAAGAGGGTATAATTCATTTATAAATAAGTTCCTTAATTACATAATTCTACACATATGAGTATATGTTATATATCATTGTACACACACATGCATACACACACAACACCCACCCAAAAAAAGAGGGAAGGATAAAGATGAGTCTGAATATTTTACTAGAATGCAAAAATTCTGTATAGGTAGTCTAGAATTAAAGAAAAAGCACTTTAAGCAGACATGAATTGAACACATAGTGCCCTTGAACCTTAAAGAATCTAAGCAAATCTCAAGACCAAAATTGAGGCTGTTTCAAAAATTTTTCCAAAGTAATTTTAAATCAAGTTGACTTTATTCAGTCTCAGCTCAATTGCAAAGGTAACAGAGGAAGCATGGAAGATACAGAAATCCAATTTAGTCTAAGCATTAAAATACTAGCAAATAGCAGGAGTGGGGCACCTGGGTGGCTCAGTCGGTTAAGCATCCAACTTCAGCTCAGGTCATGATCTCACAGTTCATGAGTTTGAACCCTGAATCAGGCTCTGTGTTGACACCTTGGAGCCTAGAGCCTGCTTCAGATTTTGTGTCTCCCTCTCTCTCTGCCTTTCCCCACTCACACTGTCTCTCTCTCTCTCTCTCTCTCTCTCTCTCTCTCAAAAATAAATAAACATTAAAAAATATTTTAAGAAAATAGCAGGAGTAAGGTTGGGATAATTATTCCAAAAAACTGAACTATAGTGAAATTCTATTTATATACCCCGATAGATAATGAGGTATTTGGACCAATAGTTATCATGTGTGACATACATGATTACTAATTTTAATAAAGTTTGGTCTTATTAATATTTTAATTAGACTTCATTATTACTTCAATCTACACAATCATTCTTTCATGATTCAGAAAGCTTTTCAGGACTTCAGTTTTATATTGAGCTGAACAGGTAGTTATCATACACTATGTTGTCTAAGTTGTTTTTTTCAACAACAACAAAAAACTGATTAGGAACTTGTCATTTCTTTTTCTTTTATAAAAATGGGATACAAAAATAGGGAATGTGGAGGTAGGAAGCACATGGTGTTTGTTTGCGTGTCATTGGTAATATGAATCACAAATTAATAGATGACTATGATCTGATCTCTGACTCTTATGCTGCCATGAAAGTGACTTTTTGACCTGTCTTTGACAAGTCATTTAATCTTTCTGGGCCTCAGTTTTGTCATTTATAAACTGAGGACACTATATATTACCAGATAATACCTAAATTACTATTCATCTTCAAATTTTGTACCTTTTATGACTTAGTTACCTCTCTCTGGAGTCATTCACCCTTAACCAGAAGGAATGAGGCAGGTACAAAGAAAGTAAAAGTGGTATCAGATTCTTACAAATATCCTGTGTTCCTTTCCTATTTTTCCTTACTTCCTTTTCTTTTTTAAGATTTAGGCACTATTTATCATTTAACTGATAAAATCACCTACAACGTAGGACATTAGGGTAATTATAATATCCTATCAAATTTCCTAGATTGTTGGGTCATATTTTCCATATTAATTTCCTAAATCTCTTAGTATCAATAGATATTAACCAATGGCATCATTGTGTTAATAACATCCTAAATTATTTCTAGCTTAAATATAATTATGCTATAATAAAGCTATTCCTTATCATAATTCTTGTGCTTATGGGTTTCTTTTGATGATCTTAAAGTTCTGATACAATACAGTAAATCTTCAAGCTTTAAGAAGTTATTAGTGTTAGACACAAGATAAAAGATTGTATCCAGCTCAGCTTTAAACCTTGATTCTTTGTTTATACAATACATTCCCTGTTTACCCTGCCAAATGATAGCCGAAGAAAGCTTTAACCCCATGCTTTTGGGAAAAAAAATTAGACAATCACCAATATTACCACTTCAACTCCAATTTTATGGCAAAGACACCATGCTATCCAATCTCTGGCACTCTTCCACAGCTTTTCATCCAGAGTTTGATAGGCAGTAGCTTTCCACTGCTTTCCAAGTGAGCCTGGGGAGGCCAGTTCACCAGGGCTCCCTGCAGTTCTAACAGAACGTGGACAAGTTGATCTGCATCCCAATGCCTGCCATTGGGGCTATATGAAAATGCAGCCTCACTAATAGAAGCACAATATGCAAGATGCCAGTGCATCTCTGTAATTTACAATATGTCTAATGTGCAAGCCCAATGAAGAGGTTTGTTGTCTACCATAAAACCAGATGGATGTAAGCAGTGATTAGAAGCAATTAACTCTGTTCAGCACTAAATAACTTTCCATCATTAATGTACATTTTTCCACCTCATTAGAGGTACGGAGGAGAGCAAGAGGTAAGGAGTACTCAATTTGAATTTCAGATATGCATATGTTTAGAGGAAAAAAACCCACAAATTTGCAGGGAAAACAGAATACATGTTAATAGAAGCCTTGTTGTGAAGCCATTTTGGTCCACTGATACTGGCATGGGCATATTCTCAATTTCAGCAGCCATCCACCAAGCCTCAGGTGAATAGGAAACATATGAAGTTAAAGTCTAGTAAGAAACACAAGAAGGTATCAAAAACTAATAATAATAGACACAGATTTTCTTCTGTTTTGCTTTCAATTAATAATAGTATGCTTTCAATGATTGGTAATGTCATTTAAGAGGATAAAGCTAGAAAATATCATATTTATTTTCTATTTTAAAAAATGTTTATTTTTGAGAGAGAGAGAGGGAGAGAGCATGAGTGGAAGAGGGGCAGAGAGAGAGGGGGACAGAGGATCTGAAGAAGGCTCTAGGCTGACAGCAGTGAGTCCAATGTGGGGCTTGAACTCACAAACTGTGAGATCATGACCTAAGTTGAAGTTGGATGCTCAACCAACTGGGCCACCCAAGTGCTTCTCATATTTATTTTCTAAGATATATTTAAAGAACTTCAGCTTGAGGCATCAAAAAAGTCACTGAATCCTTCTACACAGATATCAGGAATGTACAATGCCACTTCAGTTATTTGATAAATTTACCTAATAGAAGTTTTGCTAATTGATACAATTAATTACAAAATAAACTATACCCCCCCCCAAAAAAAGACTTTCAAAATTCACTAACTTCTTAAAGAAATATAGGAAAAATTCTAGGTCACATGCTTATAATGTAAAATTAAATGAATAAAGGAGATACACAATGATTGCAAATATATAAAATATTCAGGAAAAATAGTGGAAATAAATAAACCAAAAGAGTATTAATGACTATTCTAGATAATAACATTCTGGATGATTTTTCCCTTTATTATTCTGATTCATATTTCCCAACTTTTCTGTAATGTACAATTATTTGTGCATTTATCTCTTACCTTGCTCCTCAGAGGATTTGGAATAGTTTAAAAAGCGAAAATAATCGAGTTAATAGGTGTTTTGTGTGTATAAACAAATATATAGTACTAGTAAAGCAGAGTATTAAGAACATGTGATTAATGTATATTTCCCTTTGATGACTATGAATGGATAATACTTATTGTTTATCAGAGTCTGTGATTTCATTTTCTTAAAATGTATTTTTTTAAAGGATACTAATAGCTATGGTGTATGAAACTTGTTCTTTGCCAGGTATCAGTCTAATTTCCATGTATGGATTCATTTAACCCTGACTCAATAATCCTATGAAACAGGGACTGTTATTATAAATAATCCCATAGTTATAAATAATCATGGTTAATTTAAAGCTACTGATGATTTATCAATCAGATTGCAAGATTTCTGAAAATGTAACAATCAACTCACAATACAATCAACAATACAATACAATACAACAATCAACTCACAAGCCAATACAAGCCAGCTCCAGCACAACACTATTTATTAAGGGCCTAACTGCATGTTTTGCAGAGCTGGGCACACAATGAATAAGCAGAAACATCAACAGCTCTGTTTCTAAAATGATGCCATCAATATGTATGTTGTGGTAGACAGTGTTGCCAATATCTACCCCTATGTTCTCCCATTTCTCCCTCCTAAAAGAACTTGATTTTGCATGTTTTCTGTTCCTTCTCCTACTCTAAAGGGAGCATTCTGATGCATCTACATGGAGAAGAGCTCAGCCTTTGCCTGATGCTATTATTAGTCAAAAGATAGGCATGTGACTTACACTGGCCTAAACAGACTAAAGAGAAGAATATAGATTCCATCCTTTGAGAAGCACATTTCGAATGTTCTATTGTTTGTGAACAGAGAAGCATGGAACAGAGAAGAATGCAACAGAGAAGCTTCAATGGCTAAAGCAAGTCATCTTGGAATCAGGAGTGACCAGATACAGGATGAAGCTGAGGCTGAGGGAGGCAAAGACAAACAAGACAGTAGGAGTCCATAACACCTCTGAGCCACTCGTATACTACATCATCTCATGTGAGATTATCTATGCCATCATTTTCTAAGCAGGTGTAATTGGAGCTTTCTTTTAAGCTTGGAGGACAAAAGCATCTCAACTGATACTGCCTTTAACTTAGAGATGATACAATAAACTGTATGATGTACCTAGTTATGAGCTCAAGCCAGGCTTACACCTATCTGTATATCAGTCCTTAAAGCTTGCTATAAAATTTACATTTTCTGGTTTGAGTGCCGAAGTGTCTTGTTAGGAGAATATTAAATGAGGTAGAGGTGGATGAAAAACAGTACTCTCTTCCTTCTCACAACCAAGGAGAGGCACCGAGAGAAGAATGAATGTGAAAATACCTTCAAAGGAGGAAAACAATTGTAAGGAATGGTGAGAAGCTACTTTTTTCCCAAGGAATACTGCCTGTGAAGACAAGCAATTGGAACTGGATGGAGTTACCACAAGCACATCAAAACTAACAAGTACAGAAATGAGGGATAAAAGGAGTTATACACACTGACTCTTACCTAATTTAAAACCAACACAACATAGAAAATAAACAGCTGGATCTTGTTTGGAAAGATAAGCAAATAAATGCCCCCATCTTCCATATGATATCTTAGCATGTAAGCTATAAAATATTCAACTATGTTGAAAACATTCAACTAAATCAGAGTTTAACTATGATTTTTCACTTTATGAAGCTGTGGTACATAAAATAAAACATATAAAAATCTAATCCCAAACCTTGCTTTCCTTATCATAATATGCATACAATGAAACTTCAAATATTAATTTTAGGAAAAAAGGGCTTTTGCAAATCTGAATTTATAAATAATTTCAAAATGGAAGTCAGATCAAATTACAGCTCCAAATCACCAGATTAGCATGGATCATTAGTATCCAAAAGAAAGCTAAATCTACCACAAATCACATCTACCAATCACTTTTACCATCTACATCTCTGACCCATAGCCAGCCTGTGAATATTTTCAGCACTGAATAACTGAGCTCCAAAGCTCTAACTTCATTCATACTCCTATCGGTCCCACAGATATAGTGGACCCTTTAACAACATGGGTTTGAACTGTGGGTTGACTTGCATGTGTTTTGTTTTGTTTTTTCCAATAAATACAGTACAGATAAATGCATTTTCTCTTCCTTATGATTTTCCTAACAATATTTTTTCTTTAGCTTACCTTAAGAATGCAGTATATTGGGGCGCCTGGGTGGCTCATCAGTTGAGCGTCAGTCTTCGGCTCAGGTCACGATTTCACGGTTCGTGGGTTCGAGCCCCGCATCGGGCTCTGTGCTGACAGCTCAGAGCCTGGAGCCTGTTTCAGATCCTGTGTCTCCCTCTCTCTCTGCCCCTTCCCCACTCACACTCTGTCTCTCGCTCTCACAAAACAAATAAAACATTTAAAAAAAATTTTTTTTAAAGAATACAGTATAGAATACATATAACATACAAAATATGTGTTAATGTACTGCATATGTTGGGGCACCTGGGTGGCTCAGTCAGTTAAGCACCCAACTCTTGATTTCCGCTCAGGTCATGATCTCATGGTTTGTGAGTTTGAGTCCCACATCAGGCTCTGTGCTGACAGCATGGAGCCTCTTGGGATTCTCTCTCCCTTTGTCTCTGCTCCTCCCCAGCACACACATGTGTGCTCTCTCTCTCTTTCACTCTCCCAGAAATAAACTTTATTAAAAAAAAAAATAGACTGCATATGTTACCAGCATAGGAAGCAAGGCTTCCAGTCACCATTAGGCTAGTGGTAGTTAAGTGTGTCTAAGTTAAGTTAGACACAAATTTTCAACTGTGTGAGGGGTTAACACCCCTAAACCCTGCATTGTTCAAGGTTCAACTGTACAGCGGTCTGTCTCTCTGTGCTTTTGACAGTTGCTGAAATTAATTTGTTACCTTGATAGCCCCATCCAATACCTCTGTAACTGTGATAATAATTGACCAGTATACTTTTTTAAATTCCCTGGAATCAATGTATAAGGGAGCGTCTAGTTTATGTGTAGAGTACCATATATAGTATAATAAAGAATGAGGGAAATGATATACGATGTGGTCTTTGCTCCAAAAAGCTTACAATTTAATTGTGAAGATAAGGTTAAGATTTCTGGACAAAATCAAACATTACAAAATGCTATATGAATTGTTATATTCAAGAAAGACAGAAATTCCTTATCTACCCAGAATTCTGTCTATAATCTGCTTTACCTCTTGTAATTTAGGAAGCAAGCACAAAAAGCTTTTATCATGTACATTTCAAGGCCTTTATAGGAAGGAAAGCCTTGAGCCTTCACTTGGAGATTATTTCCTATTTTTACAATATCCTAACAAACTAGCCTACATAATTCAAGCGGACAACTGATTTAAAAGTTACAAAATAGACCTTGAGAGAAATAATGGCCCAGAGCAAAAAGAAGAAAAACTTTAATAACAGGGCAATAATCCTACAAATCTCACTGGCCCCTAAGAGCACTATGCTTTACTAATAAAAATTATTGTTCATAATGATGACCCTGAATCATCAAGAAAGTGTGAAATTAGAATAATCTGCTTAAGATGGCAAGGAGGCATATATAATTAGCTTTTAAAATGTTTCATTCAAAATAGGTACGTTGCAGTGTTTATGAAAGGGGATCTGCTATCCAGAATTTCTTATGCTCCCAGGGTAGAGATTTAGCTGTACATTTTTGTTCTAGAATATTCCAGGAAGACACCTGGCATTGGCAGCCTTTTTAAGCTTAAGAGAATAGCTCTCATGAGTAAAAAGAAAAAAAAAGTTGACATTTCTTTCCAGAATATTTTCCAAGATGAAGTATTTATAAACTCAAGCCTTGGGGAAGTTTACCAAGTGGTGAAAAGAAGACGGTCAATTCTAGACCCATTGAAATGAAGAGCATTCCAAGGAATTTTACCTTGCTGCTTCTGTTTTTCTGCAAAGTGAGCCATTCAGGCATTGCATCTTCTGAAATTTCCTCGCCTCTTTCAGGGAAGCATATTGGGGCAGAGCTTGCCAGCTGTCTGCTCCCTTTGCCTTCTGCTGCCATTATCCTGAGGTACCGCCCCACCTTCTGGCCCTCCAGCTTGTGGGGGGTGGGGAACAGGGAGGAGAACAGAACTCTTCCTGCCTCTGATATGCGTAACACAATGAAAAGAGCAGAAGGATATATATCTATACATATATTTGTCTCTCTCTACATATAGACATACATAGACTGATGATGTGAGTGTGTGCATGTATATGCTTGTGAATCCACATGCCCAGTGCCAGAATATCTCTATATGTATATATACACAGTATATATTCCATATGCTCTTTCTTTCTGCAGCACACATATGCAGCTGGGAATAACTACTGTGAAAAAAAAATTACATACTTACCAAAGACAAATTATCAAGCAGAATTAAGAATACATGGAATTTAGCTATTATAAATTCTTCTCATCTGCTGCTTGTCTTTATTATAACATGCCCCCCCCCCCCAAATGCCCATACACCTTAAGAAAATATCTAGCATTTCATATTTCATGAACATAAAAAGACCTCCTTTTTCTAAATCTCATGTTTTATACTGCTCAGCCAGCATCACTGAGCTGGCTCTGGACTGACAACTAATGTAGTCAAAAGGCTTAAAGAAGCCCAATCGACACTCAGTGCTTACAAGATGGTTGCGTAGGTGCTGGAATGAGCAAAAAAGCACATAGTGTGAGCAGGTCAACAGATGAGAAGATTGAGTAATAGACAAATGTATGTAATGAATAGTATGTGCATGTCACTACACAAAAGCTCCTGGCACCTATTATGTCACTGAATCCTCAGAATGTCCCTGTGTGCTTGGTACCATTACTCTGTCCATTTTATAGATGAGTAAAGCGGGGCTTAGAGAGGTTCAACAACTGATCCCAGGGGCCAGCATCTGCCCAGATGTGTGTCTCCACAGCCCGTCTTTTTAGCTACCACTTTATTTTTTTATTTTTATTTTTTTTTTTTCAACGTTTATTTATTTTTGGGACAGAGAGAGACAGAGCATGAACGGGGGAGGGGCAGAGAGAGAGGGAGACACAGAATCGGAAACAGGCTCCAGGCTCCGAGCCATCAGCCCAGAGCCTGACGCGGGGCTCGAACTCACGGACCGCGAGATCGTGACCTGGCTGAAGTCGGAGCTTAACCGACTGCGCCACCCAGGCGCCCCTAGCTACCACTTTAGACTGCCTCTTGTTCAGGGTAAATTAGAACACCCCACATATATAAAAGCATATATTACTCATATAGAAATAGAAAAGCTTATGATACTAGTCTGGGTAGAGCAAGTTAAACTCTCCTTTTAGATTCTTTTATATCATCCCTTTATTGTAAGCAGTTAAATGCACTGTGTGACCAATCAAGGTAATCTAAACTGGGTTATTGCAACTTCAGTTAAAATAAATCAGATGTAAAAGTTTAATTTTGAAAATAATTCCAATAATTCCAATGTAAATTTAAAAGAGCATTAAAATAGCAAAAATACCTATTTTTTTTCCCTACTGATGTATTCACTTTTACTGAAATTTATGGGGACAATAGTGGTTTATGGGCTCAGAAAGACACAATAAGGCAGATTCCTTCCCAGTGCTTATGTTGTTCTCCCAGGGGATTTAGATTGGGTATTCAACAGATGTATCAACCATTTTTGGCTGCTACAATACACCAAATATGCCTTTAGCAGCCTGAAAATGCAGGTGATTAAGCATGCGGAGGCCAAGTGACAAATGGCAGCTATCCTAACCATATCTCCATGAAGACTTCTTGTTTAGGAATTTATAAGAAAGTAATCACTTAGTAAGATCTATCACCCACTTCAAGAGCTTCAATTATTCATCTCACTAACACATTGAGTTCAATTCTCTTCAGTGTCTAAATTGCTTCCTGATATTAATTTAAGGGTTTGGGGAGGGATCCTAACTCATTTAGATCACTTGGTTCTGTTAAGACTTGTACAATATATTTCAGGAAAAGAGTCCATTCAGGCAACATTAAAAAAAAAAATGTTCAGCCCACAAACTTCTCACCAGCTTGCTCATCTACAAATTTCAGGAAGTAAGGCATATAGCAACTTAGTACATAATTCCTACAATTAAATGAAATACAGCATTGTCAAGAAAAATTTATGCCACCCTGAAAATTATGTTCCAGAAGTGAAGGACAGTTTTGCAGCAGTTATACAGGTATTTTGTTAGGGTTGTTGACAATTTACTAATCCCTAGATTTGGGGGGCCTTTTATTGTTTCTTTTAAAATCCAAATTATTAGTTTTATGTATGATTCCTTCATTTTTTAAAGCTTACAATCTAGAAGGAATTCCGATAGAGAGGTATTGTCCCATATAGTCAAAATACTCTGAAATGTGAAATATATATAATTCTATGCAGATGTGACGATTACTCTAGTTATAAAATATTAAGTTTTAGAACCTGTGTATAGTAAATTAGGAACAAAACTGAGTTTAAAAAAAGTAGTCTAGAATTACTTCCTGGGATTAACCTCTCTCTCTCTCTCTCTCTCTCTCTCTCTCTCTCTCTCTCTCTTTATGAAGGCAGAGTGACTGTCTATTCAAGAACTAGCTTGGTTTAGAGGCTTTATTTTATATGTAAGCTAAAAACAATAATGAAAATCATATACACCTGTTTCAGTCAAAAATGGAAAACAGCTATACTTGAAATCATAGAATATTTCTTTCACAGAAAATACAATTTTGAAATCTCAACTAATCATACCATTTTATAACTAACATTTATTACTTACTATGTTTTACCCCAGCAGCTAAGTCCTCTGGTAGGTTCTCGATGTATTATCACACTTAATTCTTACAACAATCCTATGTAAGAGCTGATATTATACTATTTTTTTAGATGAGAAAACTGCGGCAGAGATTTTTAAATGCTTTTCTGGGAATATCTTAGTAAGAGACCAAATGAGAATAAGGACCAAAATGTCTAATTGCAAAACTAGAGCCTTTGTTCACTTTGATATCTGCCACTTTGGTCCGATTCTTACTGGAAGTCAAGTTTCATGAAATTTATTTGTTGAAGATTGAAGGTCAGGAAGTTCTAATATTTCTTTAAATATTTTTAGTTCAAACTTGATCAGAATGCCATGCTTAAAAGCCCTAATTTTCCTTTGTATGGTTGTTTGAAAAAGAATTGTGCTTCAGTGTTAGACATTGACCTATACTGAGGATCATTATTATAAGTATATAAGATCCATAATTGTATTATATAAAGGTTGTTGAAGATATCATTATCCCCACCAAAAGAGAATCTTTTTTTAAAATTAAAAACAATGTTTTTTATCTTTACAAAACAATATTAGTCTTTGTAGAAAAAATAGAAGACAGTATAAAAAATGAAGAAAATTGTTTAAAACACTCATAATCCCCACTACCTAGTGGTCACTAATGATAACTCTTTTGAAGATTTTTTATTTTTTTAAAGTAATCTCTACACCCAACATGGGGCTTGAACTCAGAACCCTGAGATCAAGAGTTCCATGCTCTACTGACTGAGCTAGCCAGGTACCCCTATTAAGCATAATCTTTAGAGTGTAACTTTCTTGGCCAATTTCCTATGCTAATATATTAAGGAATGTGCTGGATGTATTAATTTGCTCAGGTTGACGTAATAAAATGCCACATACAAGGGGGCTTAAACAATAGAAATTTATTTTCTCACAGTTCTGGAGGCTGGAAGTCCAAGATCAAGGTGTCAGGAGGGTTGGTTTTGGTGAGGACAATCTTACTGTCTTACAGATGACTGCCTTCTTGCTGTGTCCTCACATGGCCTTTCCTCTGTGTGCACATGGTGGGTGAAGGGTGAGGAGGCTGTGCATGGGGGCACACACATCTCTGGCATCTCTTTCTCTTATAAACACATCAGTCCTATCAGATTAGGGCCCAACCTTATGAACTCATTTAACCTCAACTACCTCCTTAAAGGTCCCCCTCAAATTTAGTCACATTGCAGATTAGGGCTTCAATATATAAACTTTGGGGAGGGAGGGATACAGTTCAGTCCATAACATTATGTGTAGAATAATACATTATATATTACTTTGTAGCCCAATTTTTCTCAAACCAGTATACTGTGAACATCTTGCCATACCAAGAAGTACTTATCTATAGTTTCACTGTTATTCTGATAAATGAGATGACCCATAACTTATGAAAATAAAATCTTAATTGTTGAGTCTTGAGAATATTTTAATTTTCCTTGATGGAGCCCTGTGTTGGGCTCCACACTGAGCCGCTGAGCATGGGGCTGGCTTGGGATTCTCTCTCTCTCCCTCATTCCCTGACCCTCCCCTCTTTCTTTCTCTCAAAATAAATATTTAAAAAATAATGACAATACAGTGAAAATACTTTTTAGTAATATGTATTTCTTCTTTTGAGGATGGCCTGTTCATGTCCTTTATCTCTTTTTCTATTACAGGATTAATCTTTTTGTCATTAATATACTTGAGAACTGTTAACTTTTTGGGTGTCACATCTATTTTATTATTTTCCCAATTTATTTTCTTTTAATTTTACACATATATTCTGGTATTTTAAATATTTAGGTCACAATATCAGAAAAAGCATACTTCTCCAGGACAATAGTGTGTTT
The DNA here is from genome assembly GCF_014898765.1 of Herpailurus yagouaroundi. NCBI lineage: Eukaryota > Metazoa > Chordata > Mammalia > Carnivora > Felidae > Herpailurus > Herpailurus yagouaroundi. The sequence goes on from NW_024412376.1 coordinate 103,591,117, forward strand.
TTGTCTTATGGGCACTGTGCATTATTTAATTAATTTTGTTTCATTCTTTCCTCTGACCACAAATAAGTTTAAGAACAAATTTATAATCTACCCTTAACAACTACAGAAGCTGTGAAGTGTGTGCACTTCTGTAGGATTATACAGTCCTCCAGTATTTTCTTATATTTATTACCATTCATCAAAGTTTCCTTAAATATTTATGATACTATAACAGTGCGTGCATGTGTGTGTGTGTGTGTGTGTGTGTGTGTGTGTGTTGCAAGATGACTCAAATGACCACAAGTTTAGAATACACCTATTTGACTATTTTGAGTCAAATATTCATCATTCGATCAAATCTAATAAATGAGAGGAAATCAACTTCAGTTGTAAACATTTCCTTTTCTTTTTTGAGACTTGGATATTTTTCCACAGTTTCCAAACTGGTTTAAAGATAATTCTGAAAGTAAAGCTCTAAAACTGTGAGTGCCAAATAACACCATTCAAATAGTTAGAAACTCCAGGAAAAAAAATGATAGATACAATTTTAAAAATATTTGTTTAAAATTACTATAGATCAACAAATAAAATTTGTCTTGAAGTACATACATGCAATGATTTCAACATCCCTACCTTCCACACACATGAAAAGTTCATTGAAGTTGAATAGAGATATTCTTAGTTGATTAATAAAAGACTACATTAAATAATACACCATATGATTGGTTCTAAGAAAAACTTAAACAGCTATAGAAACCACTTAGCGTGCAACACTGCAATAAAGATATATGGTGACATATACATAAACTTCTAGAATTCTAAATAAATAATAAATGTTCCTACACATTAATAAGCAGGTTCAATTGTTTACTAGTTCACAGCTTAATCCTGTATGCTTTTTGTTAACACGATGGCCAATAAAATGACTTTTGAAAGATGAAATTTCATTTTACATTCACATAAAGCCAGAAACCTAAAGTCCAGTTCAGGAAAACATTATAGAGCTCAGGGAAGAGTAAACACTGCCTACACATCACAGGATTCACCTGTTTGAAATCTAACGAAACAAAAGGTATTAGAAAGGATACCACACGCTGACATTATTGCTTTGATTGCCTCACAATAGTGCTCATTGGGAAACATCTCTAAACAATAATCAGTTGAAAGTGGTTTAAATAGTTGTCATTTATTCTATGTCTATAAATTTCAGCCTAAATCTAGGAGTGATGTTTTAGAGAACTGAAGGCTAAAATGGAATATTTACATGGAATAGTTGAGAAGGGCAGATGGGGAGGATTTAAAACACAAAAGCCAATGAAAGGAGAAAAAAAAAAAAAACCCAAACTAAATAGAATCATCTATAGATTCAATCACATAAAGATTAAAAAGTTTTAAACACTAAAAGCAATAAAAAGTATCAAAATAAAAGTGAAAAAAATACTTTCACATATATAACAGGCAAAAGATTATTTATTACCTGTAATATAGCAAGAGCTCTAACCAGTGTAAAAAATTGGTATCCTAGTAGAAAAAAGCAAAAGACAAAATCTGATGATTCATGGAGAAAGAAAAATAAATATGAGCACAGCAAATGATGATAATTAAAGTAATTGTAAATTAAAACAAGATTCCATATTTTATTTGTCAGTACTCAATATTGTTAAAGAAAGTATTGAAATCAGCAATCTCATTCACTTCTGGTAAATTTGATGCTTCTATAAAGCAATTTTGCTACATGTAAGTGTTTTGCTATATGTAAACACTGTAAATGTTTAATGGGTCAATAAATTAAAGATGAGCCATGCATTATATTTTAAAACCATTAAAAAATCTTATTTTCAAGATATACCATAAAACTTCCAAAAGATTTCATGGAAAATCTTAAGAAAAAAAAACAGGATATGAAATTCTACGTATGCTCTGAAGCCAATTTGTAAAAAATAAAACAAAATAAAATATTTTTAAGTTATAATTTTTAAAGGATTTTTTTAAATGTTTCTTCATTTTTCAGAGAGAGAGAGAGAGAGAGAGAGAGAGAGAGAGAATGAGCAGGGGAGGGGCAGAGAGAGAGGGAGACACAGAATCTGAAACAGGCTCCAGGCTCTGAGCTGTCAGCAAGACAGAGCTCCATTCTGTCAAGTGGGGCTTGAACTCACAAACCACGAGATAATGACCTGAGCTGAAGTCAGACGTTTTAATGGACTGAGCCACACAGGCACCCCTAAATTTTTTTTTAACGTTTATTTATTTTTGAGAGAGGGAGAGGCAGAGAGAGAGGGAGACAGAGAATCCCAAGCAGGTTCCACACTGTCAGTGCAGAACAAAATATGGGGTTTGAACTCAGAAACCAGGAGATCATGACCTGAGCCAAAATCAAAAGTTGGATTTTATTTTTTTTTATGTTTATTTATTTTTGAGACAGAGAGAGACAGAGCAGACAGAGAGACAGACCCCCGTTCGGGGGTCAGAGAGAGAGAGGGAGACACACAATCGGAAACAGGCTCCAGGCTCCAAGCTGTCAGCACAGAGCCCGACACGGGGCTTGAACTCACAAACCACGAGATCATGACCTGAGCCAAAGTCGGACGCTTAACCGACCGAGCCACCCAGGCGCCCCAAAAGTTGGATTTCAAACAACTGAGTTGGCCAGGCAACCACCCCCCCCACCAAAAAAGTTATAAATTTAATATAAAATTGTATACACATACATGCAAATATATTTATTATACATAGCTTATTATACATCTATTTTCATGGATTTTTGATTTGGGACTTTGACTGAAAGCAACCAAGTACAGTGGAAAACAACTTTGTCATGAACTAATAAGAAAATGGAAGCACCCGCACCAATGAAAAACAAGGATTTCACAGTGAGTTGCATGGATAAAAGGTTTGCAAAAGATCAAGAGTCTGACTGGAAGAACAAGAGGAATCAATGATAAGAAACTCAATTCAAGGAAAAACCATTTTTATACTTTTTTGAGTTGCTTCCGGTGATAGGGTCTCTAATTATGAATTTCATGCACTTTCTCACATGAAACTTTTCATTTCTCCTGTGGCTCCTATATAGAGAACAACTTCCCTAAATATTCTCCTAATGTCTACTCTCCTAAATAACTCCTACTTATCATTTAGGTCTTTAATGTTACTTCCTTCTGGAAGCCAAAAATCTGACTGGAACAAGTCAAGTCCCCAGTTTATACAATATCTTCACACTTTTATACAGTCTTATTGTTCTTATAACAAATGTAATTAAATAATTAAATGGATGATTAGTTGCTTAATGCCTTCTTCCTTCTTGCCCAGAACATAAGTTCTATGGAAGCAGGGACCAACTCCATTCTGTTCACTACTGTGTCCTTAAGGCCCAGCAAATACAGTAATAGGTAGCATATTACTGTATTCCAGGTACCTTTCTAAGCTCTTTAGGTATAGTAACTTGGTTAATCTTCACAGCAATCCTATAAGGAAGATACTAAAATGATCCTCATGGCCAAGGTCATACAACTATAGTGAGTGATGAGACCAGGATTCAAACTCAGGCAGCCTGGCATCTTAAACCACAACCCAAGCCTCCTTGTTATAGGTACCCCCATGAATATTTGAATGACTATTTGGAGAAATGAATGAGGACATACATTAGCAATAAAATGTGTATTTGCTTTGAATTAAGCACCAGCAGGGACATGTCTTGTAACAGCTGTAGCTCATCATTTCATGGTCACCTGATCATAATAGATGCATAGGACTCCAATCCTATAATGGAAATACCAAGAACAAAGCTCCATAGACACCCTCATTAGAAATTCAATTATAATGATTTCTTTAGAATAATAGACTATTTGAGCCTTTCGATTTCAACGACAGGAATCTGAAATTAAAATATTTGGAGTAAAGGCGTAAACAGTTTTATGATACATATATGCAACCACTCTAATTACAACAACTGACCAACCACAAAGATGTCCCTTTTTTTTACATGCTCTTATTTCCTGTTGAAATCAGCTTTGAAAGGGGGTCTGTAATTGCAAACAAGTTGTGCAGAATAAACAAGCCATTATTGTAATGAGGATGATTCTTGCCGAGGATTATTTTTAAAAGCCAAATTATAGACTCCCAGTCTAAATTGTATCTGTTTTTTTATCACTTGCTTTCAAATTTGGTACTTATTTGCATTTTGCCTGACCTGCTAGTTAGAGCACAAGTTCACAGAGTCCCTTCTGAAGCTATAATGAGCTTAGGTAATAACCACCATATAATTGTGTTCAACTGCATACAAGTGTTTACTTTTTACTACTGTGCGTCTGCCTCCAAGATTTTTGAGATGTAATTATGCATTGCAAAATTTGCATGTTGCCAACCTTGCTTGGACTATTTTTGCTATGTTTCACATTTAAACTGCTTAAGTGCATAAGTGGAGGTATAAAACAGCCAGGTTTTCCAGACTAGAAAATTACTGTTGCTTAAATGGCAGAATTTCTGCTCTGTGGTTTCCTATTTCCATGCCTTGCCTCAGCTACATATCTTTTTAACCATCTGTTTCTTTCTGGCGACCAGTGACAGGGAGGCAAGCAACTGTATCTGCATTACTATGTAGTTTGACATCTGGTATCTAAATCCAACCATAGTTTTTATTTGTGAATTGTTTAAATATAAGATCATATTAGTTACACTTGCAGATCCCTCTGCATTAACATCTTCAACTCTGCTTATGTTAGAATTGCATGTCATTTCCCATAAAGAGCATGTATGTTTTCCTGCAGGTTGCACAGAATTTGAGTATGTGAATGTGAAATTTTTTAAGTAGCAAAAATATATTACACATGAATTAAAATTGTAAATTTCAGATATGATAGAGGGACATTCAACAGACATTACAATGTGCACATGCTTTTAAGTATTCCCAAGACTGCTCTTAAATGGATCCCAAAACTCTGTTGAAATAATAGTCATGACCATCTATGTGTCTTGCTGGACAAAAATACTACTGATGAAGGATCATTTGATAAACTATGCTATTCTTCCTAGAAGGGGAGGACTCTGCACTTTCTTGTTTTCCCCTTGGAGAGTGTGCCTTTGGGAAATGGCTAACTAGGGTTCGGGTGTAGCAGGAAGCCCCAGAGCTTAGTAGAAACCAAAACAATGAGGACAATAAACAATGGCTGTGGTCCCAGTAGTACCACTCATGACATAGTTTACAAATAATAGTCATAATCTTCTCTTAGCCCTTTAATTCTTCTTACTGGCTATTGACTTCCCTGCTTATTTGAGATCACTTGACAATTCAAGTGAGCCTAGAGCAATTTAGCTGGAAATAATAATTCTGCACTAAAAATACCCTCAGAAAAATAGGCATGATTTTGGTAGTATTGTCCAGGGCACAAGAAAAGAGACAGCGAAACAACCTCCACCCCCTTAAAGATGGCACAGACTCTACCTGGATCAAAGGGGGCCCCTTAAAACTAATCCATTTCCATTTCTTGCTCCTCTGCTCTCTTACTCTCTTAAAGAGGTATACCATAATCTTGTGGTTATCATCACAGAAAGCAGATATGATATTTGTTTAACAAACCACCTGAGAAGTACTACTTTGCAGGCTCTATGGAAAAATTATTTAAAGAGCAAAACCAAAGTAAACCAGAGGCAAACATACCAGCTTTTTCAGCTGAAACTCTAAATTCCCATTAAATTCGCTTAAAAGTATTGAAATTACCATGCATAATCCTTCCTATCCACCCACCTACACCCTTTATCAGCCTACAGGAATTATATTTATCTTTCATGACTCAGCTCAAATGTCACTTCATCTGTGAAGTCTTCCTTGACTTGCCCAGAGTTAGGCGCTTTGATACAGCTTTCTTTTGTACTCTGAGATCATACTGAATTAGACCTACACTACACTGCACATTCCTCTATTCTTTAGACCAGTGTATTTAGATCGTTTGCTTACACAACAGTACTAGTCAACTACTGCCATAACAAGGCAGTATAAGAAACTCAGTAATACCAGTGGCATAGAACAAGCAGCATTTAGTTTTACTCCCAGGTCTGTGGGTCAGGTCGGTACTCTGTTCTGCATGTTTCATGTGTTGTTCAAGCTAAGTGGCAAAAGACAAGGAGAAGCTCTTCTTAAAGAAACAGAATGACAAAGGCATACAAGCAGAATTATGGGCCGCCGTGTAAGCCTTGGATCAAAACCGGGACACTGTCACTTCTGCCCATATATCATTGGCCAAAGCAAATCAGATGACCAAGTCTAAAGTGAAAGGATAAAGGGGCGCCTGGGTGGCTCAGTCTATTGAGCCTCCGACTTTGGCTCAGGTCATGATCTCATGGTCAGTGGGTTGGAGTCCCACATCGGGCTCTGTGCTGACAGCTCAGAGCCTGGAACCTGCTTCAGATTCCCCCTCTCTCTCTCTCTCTCTCTTCTCCCTCTCAAAAATAAATAAACATCAAAAAATTAAATAAATAAATAAATAAATAAATAAATAAATAAATAAATAAATAAA
>NW_024412376.1:103597614-103600429 GCF_014898765.1 Herpailurus yagouaroundi
AAATAAATAAATAAATAAATAAATAAATAAATAAATAAATAAATAAAGTGAAAGGATAAAAAGTACACTGCATCCATAATGAAGTCATAGTACAGATATGGATACAGGGAGGGAGGGAAAAACATTAGGGCTAATAATTCAATCTACTTCCATTCTAGTACAGCAATATCACACATTCAATAGTGGTTTGTTGGATGAATAGATAAAACCAAAAATCTTCAGGATAAATCCAAAGTTGTAAAAACAGAATATACCTTCTTAAAAATATATATATCCTGGTGTTTAAACTTCTCTATGCTAAGCCTTGAGTTATCCATTTTACCTTATTTGGAATTAAATGCCTTTATTAGTTTCCTGTTGTTGCTGTAATCGACTAGTACAAATTTAGTGGCTTAAAACAACACAAATATATGCTCTTACAGTTGTGGAGATTGGAAGTCCGAAATGGACCTCCCTGGGCTAGAGTCAAGGTGTCGGCAAGACTACATTCCTTTTGGAGACTCTGGGGAAAAATTCATTTCCTTGCCTTTTGAGCTTCTAAAGGTTGTCTGTATTCCTTGCTTCATGGCCCCCTTCCAGCTTCAAAGCCAGTGAATGCCAGTCAAGTCTTTTCTCCTGTCACATCACTCTTCCACCTTCCTCTTCCACTTTTAAAGGACCCTTATGATTACATAGGGCACAGCCAGATAAACCAAGATAATCTCCCTATTTTAAATTCAGCTAATTAGCAACCTTAATTCCATTGACAACCTTAAATTTTCTGCCATATAACCTAATATATTCACAAATTCCATGGAGTAGAATGCAAACATCTCAAGGTAGAGGGAGGGGGGAGGTTAGAAACAGTTATTCTGTGTACCACATGGCTATAACGTATATGATGGAAAAAGCACAGATCCAGGAAATAGTTGGTTTGAGTCTTAGGACTAACCAGAAGTAGTAAATTGGACAGTCCCTTTAAGTTTCAGTCATTTCTGGTGAAATGAAAAGTTGTCCTAGCTGATCTCTAAGGCTCCTTCCAACTCAAATTCCCTTGATTTTATGAATATAGTACATCCAATTAAACCTTAGTATGAGAAGAGATTAAAGCCTAATTCATCATCATAAAAAGAATGAGGTAAAAGCTTACATGTGTTATGGGAACACAGAGGGTCATTAATAATTCTCTCTAGGTGGCTACAGAGGCTTCATGGAGGAGATGAGATCTAGGCTTACATGCCTCTGGGTTGTAAGGACAAAAGCATTCTGATCATGGGAACCAATGCAAAGGGCAGAGGGACTGAAAGGGCATCAGTTATGTAAGGGCATCAGCCATGCAGAGTAGAGAGAAATTCTGCGTGGACAGAGCATTAGATGTAGGAGAAAATGCTGGAAGTATAGAGTAAAACCAAATTGCGATGCCTTCTGTGGGCAAAGGAGACACACTATTTCTTTTTATTATTATTAGGCAAAGGCATGACATAATAGGCTTTGTATTTTATAAATACAAAGTATACAAAAGTATAAATATAAATATACTTTTGTGTTTTATAAAGATAATGCAGGAATAGTGAAAGAAGTTCTTTTTACTGCTTTAGTCTCTTTAACATTCTAGGTGGCCGTGCTTCCTTGAAATAGCTTACCAAGTATCATAAAATTGTTTTCTTATCTAAAAAGTCAAAAAAAAGAATGTAGTTTTTTTGAATCTAAGCTTATTATTATCTTTGTAAAAATATCCATTTATTTAGAATAAAAAGATATTTCAAACTTACTTTTTAAAATAGAAGTATCAACTGAGTAAGGTCATCCACATAAGTAAATTTTAGAGAATTAAATAAACTCTGAGCCCCAAATTACATTCATCCTCACTCTAAGTGACCACCTGCTATATTTATCCATCTCTTACTGTCAAGTCTTTCTGGAGAGTTCAATCATATAAGTGTTGGTCTACTCTCTGCTATAAGCAGGATCCAAAGCTCCGGGGTATTGAATTGTCAAATAATACTATCTCATCTTATCAGAAACACAAGGGAACATGTTATTCCAATTGAATCCCTCATATTCTGTACTAAGGATGTATTCAGATAAGAGAGGGTTCTTGTTGGGGTGAGAGCCTCTCCCACCTGACAGCAGGGTGGAGCACGCAGTCACTCAGGGCATCCTTGACACAAACTGTCTGGATTCAAACTTGACTCCACCACTTATTTGTGCAACGTTGAACAATTTACTGCACTACTCTACATCTTAGTGTCTCCATCTATAATATATATATGGATAAAAATAATACATACCTCACAAGGGTGTTATAAGCATCAGAGGAGTTAATATCTATAACGTGCTTAGAAGATAGGTCTCATAGAAGTGTTTATAAAATAAACACCCCAGGGGCACCTGGGTGGCTCAGCCGGTTGAGCATCCGACTTCGGCTTAGGTCATGATCTCACAGTTCATGAGTTTGAGCCCCACATCAGGCTCTGTGCTGACAGCTTAGAGCCTGCAGCCTGCTTTGGATTCTGGGTCTCCCTCTCTCTCTGCTCCTCCCCCACTCATGCTCTGTCTCTCTCTCTCCTTCAAAAATAAATAAAAACATTTTTAAAAATTTAAAATAAACACCCCAGGGGCACCTGGGTGTCTCAGGCTATTAAGCCTCAGACTCCTGATATTGGCTCAGGTCCTGATCTTGTGGTTGTGAGAGCAAGCCCAGCATCAGGCCATGTGCTGACAGTGCTTAGGATTTCCTCTCCTCCTCCCTCTCTCTTAAAAAATAAAAAACAAACAAACAAACTTTAAAAATAAAATAAAATAAAATAAAATAAAATAAAATAAAATAAAATAA